>NC_031769.1:149129793-149206302 GCF_001522545.3 Parus major
ATTATCCAGGGAATTTTACCTAAGTATTTTTCCCAAACAATCCCCTCTAACCCTTGTGAACAAGTGACTTCTCACACTCATGTTGTGACTAATGAGTAAAAAAATAGATTAAAACCCATCTAAACAACAGATTTCAGGTAGTTGCCCATGGATAACAGAAATGAATGGAAAAGGCAAAAAAAATATCCCAGCAGGATCTGCAGGGATTGCTCCCAAGCCAGAGGTTATTTTCTGCAGGTTGTTTGAGGCAAATATGAATTTATTGATGGGGAAATGTGTGAATGATGCAAAGATTGATGAGGAGCTTGAGCCCCGGTAGGGGAGAAGTGTTGAGGGACCTGAATGGTTTTGGGAGAGATAAAGGAAAATGTGGTCCCATGGAAGCAAAAGATGGGAAAATAAAGTTATTAAGGTTGGAAAAGACCTCTGAGGCCATCAAGTCCAACAGCTGCCAAGGGCACAGCTAAACCATGCCCCTAAATCTCCATGGGTTTTTTTAACATTTCCAGGGATAGTGACTCCATCCTTTCAGTGAAGAATTTTTCATTAATATCCCATTAAACAACCTCTGGTGCAACTTGAGGCCGTTTCCTCTTGTCCTGTCTCTTGTTCCCTGGGAGCAGAGTGTTGGAGTCTGGAATACAGAGTGTGTGCTCTCGTTTGTGATACTTGGTTGTGGGATCTAGAAAAACACTGAATTTCATGTAGTGTGGAATTCGTGGGCGTGTTTTCATGGTGATACATGGGAACAGGTGTTGAGGTTGGATGGAAAAAGCTGAGGCTGTGTGTGGATTAGAGGGTTTTTTTTGAATCAATGGGTGGGGAGGTTGGTTTGGAGAACAGGAGACAAGATGGAGGATTTAGGGTGTTGTCCCTTGTCCCTTCTTCTTTCTTCTTCATGTTCATCTCCTAGAGGTTTTTGGGTAATAGTAAGTGATTGGATAGAAAATGCCACAGTGCATCACAGAGGTGATGGGTCATTGGGTCATTAAGAAAAATAACATACGTGTCTACTGTTAATTGGGTAAAAATAGGTATAAAGATAAAAGAACTGCATAGTTCAGGGCCATTTTGTGCATTAGACACAAAGTGAGCCACAAGGCCTTGTTTGTACCATCAGAAGAAAGAAATGTACCAGATTGCAAAGATTAACCTTGTATAACCAGCCTGGAGAGATCTGTTAAGTTTTGTGATCACCTGTTAATAAACACGAGAAACAAGATTCTAACGAGCTTAGGAGTTTTCTTCGAATCATAAGAACTGAGATAAGCAGGGCTCCCCATGAGGGAGGATCCCAAAAGAATTCAGTCCAAAGCAGGCTGAGAAATCCAAGAATAAAAAGAAAAATACAGAAGAGATGCAGCAAAAACAGAGAAACAGAAAAAGGATTTTTTTTTAGAGAAAAGTTACACAGAGCCTGATTCCCACCTGGCTGCACCCTCTGGTCAGGAGCTGTGGTGAGTGAGGAGGTGCCCCCTGAGCCTCCTTTTCTCCAAGCTGAGACCTCCCAGCTCCCTCAGCCACTCCTGCTGCTCCAGAGATGGACTGGGGATGGTTCCTGGGTGCAGGAGTTGAGGCTCTTTTGTCCTCACTTGGAACTTAGGGATGTGTTTTAGGGATATGCTGGCTTAACAGTTGGATTCAAACATCTTAGAGGTCTGTTCCAGCCTAAATGACCCTAAGATTCTATAAAAAAGTGAAGGCAAAGCAAAGGTTTTGTTTCAGGCCCTGCAGCAGATCTGCCCAGGGCAGTGAAGTGAGAAGCTCTGCCAGCTCCAAATTCTGCAATTCCCTGTGCAAAATCCTCTCTGCAGTGGGAATTCCAGATGTTTCTTGGCCCCAGAGTGGAATCACATCAGCTCTGACTCGACACCAAGATTACCTGGATTTCTTCTCACCTCCATTTGAGCTGCCTAATTCAGGTTGGCAGGGGGAGAAAAACTCCCAAGATGTCATTGGAAAAAATTATAGGATCCCAAGAGGGGAAAATTAGGAAGAGATGCAGGGGAGAAGGGTCTGTCACCACTCAATTCCCTGCTTTTCCCTGCTTTCACAGCTGATCCATGTCCTGCTTTCTTGCTTGTGCTTTCATGGAAGTGTAATAACAATAATAATAATAATAATAATAATAATAATAATAATAATAATAACAACAACAATAATAATAATAATAATAATAATAATAATAATAACAATAATAATAATAATAATATCATCAAAACCAAGCAAAACAAAAACAACAATACAAACCCCAATACAAAACAGTAAAACAAAAAGGAATTACAAAGATGTCAAGGAGAAAATCTTGTCTTCTGACTGGGAAAAATACTTTTCCATGCTCCTCTCTTGGAAACAACCCAGCTGCACCACGTATTAATGAATTCTGAATGCTGGAATTGGTTCATGGTACAGAAAATCACAGGGCAGGAAAATCTCTGGACCACGGCTGATAAGGAGTTGTGAAAATGAATGGATCTCTGGGTACCAGAGAAATCAGTGTTGGTACTGGAAAAGAGAGGACAGGATGGGATTCCAGGGAAATAAAGCCCTCTGCGTTTGGACAGCAGTTTACCAGCTTGTCCAAACAAGGGGAGAGTCATAAAACCCAAATTAAAATTCTTTCCGGCATTTTTTTTGAGGGCCTTGCACAAATTCATTGATGGAAGTAGCCAGGATAAGAAACATTTCCTCCTCCCAATTTGCTTTTTGCAACCACATGATCCTGGAATTTGATGTATCAACAACAGAAATAAGAAGAACTGACAGAAGTGGAATTTTTTCAACCCTCACAGTAAAGAAATCTTCCTAATATCGGATCTAAACCTGCTGCAACCTGAGGCCATTTCCTCTTGCCCTGTCATTTATTACCAGGGAAAAGAGGCTGATCCTCACCTTGGCATTATAATAATTTCTTCAAATTATTTTCTTATGGTACTGAGATGTTCCTCATGGCTGGAGAGTGGTCAGTTGCAAGTGAATCAATGAAAAGAAAAGAGGAATTCACTTTATCAGGATCTTACCCTTACTGGTGATATCGATAACATATCAGGACTCAAGAAAAAAATAGGACAAGAAGACAAATATGAAGAACTCCAGAACTGATGAGAACTCACTCTATTCCTGGACAAATAAAAATTATACATCTCCTCCTTCCCAGAATCACAAATTAAAAAGTATAAAAATGACATGCACAAAGTCACTATTTCCCATGACATCTCTCCCAGCAGCCAGAGAGATTCGGATTCCCTTATTCAATATCCTACAAAATACAGCAGAGATTCTATGCAGACATCAAGAGCTGAAAAGCACCAACAGATTCTTAAAAAGTTCCTAAAATATTGAAATATCTTTTCCAGAACTTTTAAGGGGTTTTGTTCGATCCAAGGATAATTGTGAGCTTGGAACCTTGTGTTTTATTTGATCCCAGATCATTGTAAATCCATGGGCTGAAGCAGAAGGATGGTCACAGGTACAGCCTGACCATGGCTGGCAGGAGATGGTTTTGTTGAACCCTGAAATGCTTTAATTTGAATCCAGATATCTTCATGGCAACATAGCTGAAAAATAGGGTGTGAAAATGGAGATTATGTGGGGGTTTTCTTGGTTCCTTTTTCCCCTTTCTAAAGGAAGTGTCTGTTCCCAGACAGGGATTTTGTTACAAGTCCTGATTCCTTTCCCAGAGATTTCAGGTGCTGACACAAACCAGGGGCACACCCAGTGCAGCCTCTCAGCTCCAGAAATCATGGAATGGAATCCAGAGTGGTTTGGGTTGGAGGGAACCTTGAAGATCATCTCATTCCACCCCTGCCATGGGCAAGGACACCTTCCACAATCCCAGGTTGCTCCAAGTCCTGTCCAACCTGGACTTCAACACTTCCAGGGATGGGGCATCTCTGGGTAACCTGGAAGAATTCTTCCCAAATCCCATCTAAACCT
The DNA here is from genome assembly GCF_001522545.3 of Parus major. NCBI lineage: Eukaryota > Metazoa > Chordata > Aves > Passeriformes > Paridae > Parus > Parus major. Next base: position 149,133,730 of record NC_031769.1, read on the forward strand.
GATAGGAAAAAGTCTTAAAATCTTAGAAAATTTGGGGACTTAGAAAGAAAGTTAGGTTTGGAAAGCCCTGAGAAAAGTAGGCCCTGAGAAATGTTAGGCCTTGTGCTTGCTAAAGATCAGGTCAAACTGCAGCTGTGTAGTCAGTATATGATAAATGATACAATTGTTAGATGTGATTAGATATAATTATTGCTTAAAGAACATGAGGAACAATGTTAGGGGGCTAGGGGGATCACGAGAAATCCATGCTTGGGTAAAAACAATGCATACAATAGAACAATGTCAGTTTAATAATTAATCTGTAAGTTGCATAACCATATAGTATAAAATATGTTCAACTCAAAACCAGATCTGGTCAGATTTGGGTCTGTGTACCCCTGACACCCAGAGCTCTTCAATAAAGCACCATCATATAATCATTCTGTGGTTATGTGTGTTCCTGAATGCTAACAAACCTTCTCTCTTTCATCTTAAAGCCATTCCTTGTGTCCTGTCCCCCCATCCCTTATCCCAAGTCCTTCTCCATCTCTCCTGGAGCCCCTTTATGCACTGGAAGGGTCTCTAAAGACTCCCTGGAGCCTTCTCCAGCCTGAGCACCCCCAGCTCTCCCAGCCTGGCTCCCGAACAAAGGGGCACCAGGAGAGTTTAGCTCCATTTGCTAAACCCATTAATCAATTAATTACTGCCCAAATTAATTTTTATGTGTTTTTCGTCTCACCCATGGAGGCACAAAGCAGAGGTTTCAGTAAGAAAGGATTGTTACCCTAAACTGTGAAGGGAAAGTGTGAGGAGATGGCAGCATTTCATTGGGTGGTTTTCCAGGTGAAAAATCATTGCTGAGAATCTCACAACAACTTTCTTCCCTTCAAACCCAAACTTTATAAAATTTAAATTATATATTGGGGAGGGGTGGGGGGGAAGTAAAAGTTAAACACGATAATGATATTGTTTATGACTTGTCATTCTTTATCAGGCAATTAAGTGCAATTTGACATTTTCCTGTCAAAGGAAAACTACTTTCCTGACAAAGTAGCTCTGTACAGCTGTGTCTTTCTCCAGACAAAACATAAAGCAAATTAGAATGCGTGCATCCATAAATCTCCATGGCTGCATCTCTAGAAGGGGTGGGAAGAGGGGGAGAAAGGAATGATAATGCATGGAGTTCTTTCCTGGAGATCAGTATCATCTCCACTTTCAATTTCCTTTTGCTTTATTTTCTTTTGATTGTGATCCTTGACTTAAAAATTTGGATTGTTTTGTTGTTCCCTAATAGCTCTTTTCGGTTTAAGATTTCAGCCCATGTAAGTTTCTAGGAATCTCAGAATTCCCTGGATTTGGGACCAGCCCCTCTCTGATGGGCAAACTGAGACCCTCAGGAACAAAACAATTTGCTTAAAATCAGGCTTGTGGCACCTCAAGTACATCCTTCAGCCCCAAGGAGAGACGAGTTAAATATTCATCCCTCTCTAGACACAACCCAGGCTTGTGCATCCAAGTCCAGTCCATTAATCCCAAATCCATCCTCCCCATCTGCTCCAGATGGATGTGTTGACTACTTCCCATTCACCAGCCACGCTCTGGCCCTGGCAAGCCCAGACTTTCTGCTAAATTGGGTTTTGCCTGGTTCAGGTGCCGTCACTCTCTGGCCGGAATTGCTTTCAAACCTTAAAGCTGGAAGTGAGGAGATTCCAGGCCTCCCCTGGGTCTGTTTTCCTGGAGCAAAGCTGATGAGCCGTTTCCCCGTGTAACTGGCAGAGCCTCTGCCTGCTGTGTTTACATAAATCACGATAAATCTCATCCAGGCAACGAGCCACGCGCAAAGAGAAATCAACGCCAGATGCTCCTGCGGGCGAGGACACTGAAGAAACCCTCGGCTAATTCAGCCACTCTTTAAATGAAAAGCTAGACTTGCCGATATCTCAAGCAATGTAGCCAATTTATTAATTTGTTCGACAAAAGTTGAGCAAATTTTAGAGCTTTGGGTGCAGGAGGGTCTCCACCCTAAGCAATGTGCTAATTCAGGGTTGAAATTGTAGTTTCTTATACCATTCCTCAAACTTTCAGTTATTTTCTACTTGCTTTTCTTCATAATCAACAGTCGAGGGTTTTGAAGATCTGTTGGGGAGGTGGTCTGGGATGGTCTTCTGATGTCTCACCAGCCCCCCATTCTTCTCTTAAAATATCTTTTTTCAACTAGCATTATTTTGGTTTTGCAGTTTGTCTAAGCAAGCATATATATTCTGTTAATCAGCGTACATTTTTCAGGCCCTCTTTCAGCCATCTCACAACTTAGAGCCAGCATGTCTAAAAAAATGTCTTCATAGGGCCTCTTCCTCAGATATTATAAAACTTAAAGTCAGCATGTTTCAAAATGCCTTTGTGGAGCCCCTCAGCTCATTTTAGTCCTACTTCACCTTTTTAAGGGATTACAAATTCTTCTATGCCCCAAAAAACCAATTTATAGCTTGTAGAAAGGATAGTTTGAAACTTACACTACAAGGTAGTTTGAAGCTTATTTTAATTACTTGTAGGTAATTACAATTTTATTGTTAAAAGAAGTTTACTGATAGATAGTTACCTTGTTAAACCCTACTCCCATGCCTTACTTTAGCTGATTTTTAAAACTTTTCTTTATAATAATCCCGTGGTCTCTGTCACAGCCACCAGCTCCTACAGTCCCAGATTTTGTGCTGGTGAACTTGGGATGATGGAGATGTGGGTGTTAGTGTTCAGGAACACACATAATCATGGAATGATTATATGAAGGTGTTTTATTGAAGAGCTCTGGGTGTCAGGGGTACACAGACCCAAATCTGACCCATCTAGGTTTTGAACTGAATATGTTTTATACTCTATCGTTATACAACTTGCATATTAATTATTAAACTTATATTGTTCTATTGTATGCATTGTTTTTACCCAAGCATGGATTTCTCGTGATCCCCCCTCAACCCTCTAACATTGTTCCTCATGTTCTTTAAACAATAATTATATCTAATCATATCTAACAATTGTATCACGATCAGTTACACAGCTGCAGTTTGACCTGATCTTTAGCAAGCACAAGGCCCAACATTTCCCAGGGCCTACTTTTCCCAGGGCTTGCCAAGCCTAACTTTCTTTTTAGATCCCCGAATTTTCTAAGATTTTAGAACCTTTTCCTATCACGGGGAACGAGGTTTGGAGATTTGTAGCCACAACTGCAGGTCAGTGAGCACTTAGTGAACACAAAGCACAGGAAGCTTTGGTGTTCCTCACTTAAAATACATGATTCTGAATTTTATCCTATCAAGAGTCCAAAACTGACCATTTTTCCAGGAGTTTACCTGTAAAAAAAAGTGCCTTAAAATTAGGATTAGTAGTTGATTTTAGAAACGATGAGTTTGAAGGAAGCAAGCCCATATTTACCAGAGCAGCCTGAAGTCTCTCCCTGGAGCTGGAACAGGGACTGAAGACTTGAGACAGAATTAATCTTCACTGTGATCCTTTTACTTTAAAAAAAGCCCAAAACCGTATCTTGTGTCAGGTCCTCTATATCTGTCATTGATCCCAAAAGGTGCTGAGCTCTTCTCATGGGATCCAATGACAGGATGGGAAGGGAAGAATGAATAAATAAATACAGGAAAAATAAAAAGGAGCTTAGTCCAAAGGTGTAATAAAGCTTTTTCAGAAAGTATCCCAGTGATTTTTGGTTGTCCACAGAAAAATAGAGATTCAGACATCATAATCCCAAAACTTCAGGGTTTATATCAATTTTTAGACATTGTTGAGTCTATTTCATCTCTTAGTCACATCTCTGTATGGCAAATTTAATTCCACTGATTTCAGCAATGTGCTTTCCCTCAGTTTAAAGCAGTGCTGGGGAAGGAGAAACATGCTCTGAATTAATCTCAGGAATAAACTGATGGCAGGTTGAGAGAGAGAGAGGAGGGTGGTCCCAGAGGGCAAAGGGCTCCATTTCTCCAGATGTAGCTCTAAATAATTAATATCTTGTTCCAGGTCCCTGCTAATCCAGCACTGCTGCAGGACTTGTGCTTTCTATTGCTGTTAAATGTATTACAAATGCTCTGCATGAGTAAGCCCGGCTCACCAAGGGCTTGATCCAAGCTCAGCTCATGGCTGTGATTGCATCCTCATTATGAGTCAAAGAGAGGCACCTTCCTTCTTTCCATCAGCTTTGGGAGAAAAAAAAAAGAAAAATGACACCGTTTCACTGTTTATTTTTGAAAAATCTGTTATTTCCAGCACAGAAAAACAGTGTAAAATACAGGTGTTGCTTTCTAGTGACAATCCAAATTATTAGGACACAGCAAACTTCATGGGGTTTGGGCAGGGGGACAAGGAGAACAGGAATTTACTCGAGCTAAAGAACATCAGATTGAAGGAATGGCAGAGGTTGGAGTGAGTGTCAGAGGCTAGGTCTGCTGAAAACAGGATTTAACAGCAATTGGAGTTGTCAGCCTGGATGTTGCCTTGTCCCCTCCTGATTTTGCCAAATAGGTGCCCAGGATGTTTAAAAATCGTGGAATGTCCTGAGTTGGAAGGGACCCACAAGGATCATCGAGCCCAGCTCCTGGTCCTGCACAGGACACCCCAAGGATCCCACCATCAATCCTTTGTGCTGACAACTGAGTCAATACATTGGTTAGTTTTATTTTATTTTATTTTATTTTATTTTATTTTATTTTGTTTTCTTTTGTTTTATAATTTATTTTATTTTACTTTATTTTGGTTTATTTTGTTTTGGTTTATATTTTATTTAATTTAATTTTATTTTATTTTTGATTTTTTTGTTTTGTTTTGTTTTGTTTTTTATTTTATTTTACTTTATTTTATTTTGGTATTTTCTTTTGTTTTGTTTTGTTTTGTTTTGTTTTGTTTTCTCTTGTTTTCTTTTGTTTTATAATTTATTTTATTTTACTTCATTTTATATTGGTATTTTATTTTATTTTTATTTTCATTTTATTTAATTTTGGCTTATTTTGTTTTGTTTTGTTTTTTATTTTATTTTACTTTATTTTATTTTACTTTATTTTATTTTGGTATTTTATTTTATTTTCTTTTGTTTTCTTTTGTTTTATAATTTATTTTATTTTACTTCATTTTATATTGGTATTTTATTTTATTTTTACTTTCATTTTATTTAATTTTGGCTTATTTTGTTTTGTTTTGGTTTTTTTTTATTTTATTTTACTTTATTTTATTTTGGTATTTTATTTTATTTTATTTTCATTTTATTTAATTTTGGCTTATTTTGTTTTGTTTTGTTTTGTTTTTTATTTTATTTTACTTTATTTTATTTTGGTATTTTATTTTAATTTCTTTTACTTTCTTTTGTTTTCTTTTGTTTTATAATTTATTTAATTTTACTTCATTTTATATTGGTATTTTATTTTATTTTTATTTTCATTTTATTTAATTTTGGCTTATTTTGTTTTGGTTTATATTTTATTTTATTTTATTTTTTATTTTTGTTTTGGTTTGGTTTTTATTTTACTTTATTTTTTTATTTTACTTTATTTTATTATTTTATTTTATTTTATTTTATTTTATTTTATTTTATTTTATTTTATTTTATTTTATTTTATTTTATTTTATTTTACTTTATTTTANATAGAAATGGAAGCATCAAGCACAGCATCAAACACCAGGCTGTCCATGCCTGCTCCAAGGAATCCAGACCACTTGGGCTGGGTGCTCAACAGCAATCCCAGAGCTCTTCCCATTTTATAACTTCAGTCCTTTCTGGGTTTGAACCGAGTTTAATCAGAAAGGATCCTTTCTCCCAGCTCCAGCTCCCGGGAATGTGGCATTCCTTACAATTCTCACAGCAGCCTGTGATGACTGAGGTGGGAAATGTGGTTTTTGGACCTTCCTGATCTGAATGTCATTGCAGAGAACATTGCACAGTTACAAATAATGCAGATTTTATAATAATAAATTCATTTTTGTTGTGTCAAACGAAGATAAGCAAAGACAATGCAAATCCAGAGGATCTGTGAGGCAGAGGAGAACTTTCTGCTCAGGTCAAGCAGTTCAAGTTTGGGTTTGTCCTGAGCAGGGCTGGGAGTTGGACTTTGTGATCCTCATGGGTCTCATCCAACTCAGGATATTTTATGTTTCTATGAGTCTATTTAGAGCTCTTAGTGATATCCCAGGAGGATTCCCAGCATCCAAACACCATTCCCGAGGGGTGTGGGTCTCCCTGTCCACCTCTGAGCCCTGTACAGATGTTTCCTATTCCCTCAGGTACCTTTCTGACACCTTCACCTGAGGGAAAATCCCCCTTTATCCAGTATCCAGATGTTACAAATCCTAATCCTTCAGCAGAAAATAACACATCTACAAAACACAAGGTAAAACACTCTTATCTCTGATTTCCTTCCTCTCTCAAACCAGGGAGATCTCGACGCCTTCCCATAATCCCTCCTTTGCCTTCTTCCCTGAAATCCGTGAGGGCTTCATGAAGAATACAGGATTTCTCCACAGGAGCTCAGAGATCTTTAATCTCTTCTGAACATTTTAATCTCTTCTTTTTCATTGATGGCAACTGATCTCTTTGCGGATTCAGTTTTCTCTTTTTGATTAAAGTGGAGTAAATGCTGAAATCAAGTTATCTATCACCTGCAGATGAGAAGAGGGTGGTTCTCAGAGCACAAAAGGCAGCTTTGAGGTTTCACTTCTACCCCACAGAACAAGTCACAGCAGTGAACCTCTCCTTTCATGCCTCAGTTTCCCTCTTTGGGGTCATATCCGTGTATTCCAAGAGATTGGAGCGACAGGACAAGGGGGAATGGCTTCAAACTGAAAGAGAGTAAGGTTAGATGGAATATTGGGAAGAAATTATTCCCTGTGAGGTCATTCAGGTCCTGGTTTTGCCCAGAGGATCTGTGGCTGTTCCATCCCTAGAAATGTTTAAGGCCAGGCTGGATGGGGCTCGGAGCAACCTGGGATAGTGGAAGATTTCCCTGGGGTTGGAACTGGGGGGTCTTTAAGGTCTCTTTCCACACAAACCATTCCATTCATAGAATTGCAACATTTCTGCACTCTTTACCCAGAGAAGTCTTTGCAAGGGATAACGTAAATGATCCATGGGATGGGGATTTCTTTCCACTAAGCCTATCCAAAGTAAGATCATGGTGCTGTGGTGGAAATTTTCCATCACAAACAGAAAGTCCTGAGAATTCCATCTCATTTCTCCTTCCTGGAATTCCATCAGCCGCAGCCACCAAAGCACAGCTTTGTGGCAAAGCACAGCTGGATTTTTCCCATTACTCTCCAGTCTTGGTGTCAACTCCAAATCTCATGGTTAAAAACTTCTGTGAAGCCTGCTAATTAACCACAAGCTTAAGAATCCTCCTGGAGGGTTTCTACAGAATGGTTTTAAATTAAAAGAGGGTAAATTTGGGTTAGATATTGGGAAGAAATCCTTCCTTGAGAGGGTGGTGAGGCCAGAAGAAGCTGGGGCTGCCCCATTCCAGGAAGTGTCCAAGGTCCAGTTGGACAGGGTTTGGAGCAACCTGGGACAGTGGGAGGTGTCCCTGCCCGTGGCAGGAGGTGGAATAGGATGATCCCTAAGGTTTCTTCCAACCCAAACCATTCCATGATTTCATGTTATTCAAGGTCTGTAAATCTGTGTTTTCTCAGTGATGATCAACAGTGCCTGAAACAAGGACTTCACCCCAAAAATAACTAAAGTTCAGCTCACCCAAGTGAAGATCTTTACTCCCTGTTACCTCCAGCCAGTTTGTCCACACTCCTGCAAAAATCCCCAGTGCACCTCCAAAGTGCAAAGCACTGGAGCTCTTCCATATATCAATATTCCATAAATCAATTTCCCTTGCCCTTCAATCATTCTTGTTCCAGGTGCATCTTTGTCCATTTTGACGTTGGAATCAATGTGGATATAAAAGTGATAAATCATCTGCTCTTGTTGGAAATGGCAACTTCAGCACAGGGAACAGCCCTGCCGAGGAATTATTGGGAAAAACAGAGGTACAGAGAGGAAATATTTGCAGTCATGGGAGCAGAGCTGGCATTACTTTATACTTGACATGTTCTTTTCACATGTTAATGATATCAGAGAGTGCCTTTTACACAGCACATTCCGTGCTGCCTTTCCATCATTTATTTGAAGGGATAAAAAGAAAAAATGAAAAAAAAAAAAACCAAGAAGAAGATGACTTTCATGTGACCCTGCAGTGATAAATTGGAATGCATAAAGCTCGAGGAAGGGAAAACAAACAAGCAAACAAACCAGTCTCGAACTTACAGAGAAATGTGGTTTATTTTCCATGGATTTTATGGAAAAATAAATAAATTTCCATTTCAAGGTTTTGGAGCTTCTGTTGGAAAAAAAAGACAAGCTGGGGCTCTTTTGGATGACTTAATTATAAACAATAGGAGGAAAAAAATAAAAATCAACAATCAAAATCAGTAAAAATAAGCAAAGATAGACATTGGCTGTTTTTAAAAATATAGATATTGAATTCAAGGCCATTTTTTCCTCAGTGACACATTTTGAAAATCACACAGAGGGAATCCCAAACTCCACAATTATTTCTGGACCATGATGCAAACACTTATCATGTTCTGAGGGCGATGAGCACACGCTGAGGGCTCCACTCAGTTGCTCACAAAAGATGTTTTGTGGCATTTGGGATGCTCTGGGATATTAAACACATCCACACAGGACTGGAAGCCTGGAGTTACTCACATCCTTCCAGAGCCAGAGACGTGTTTGGAAATACGAGAATATCTGAAAGTCTTGTATGTAAATAGAAGGGAAGGGAGATAAATAACAGAAAAGGGTAATGGGGATAGTGCGATTTAGAGCCCAATCCAAACAAATCCACGTCTACTGTGGGATAAGAAGCTGGAAACAACATCTTCCCTCTCCATCAGTGGGTCAGAGCCCCACGGAAAGGAGTTGAGGTGGACACATCCCTGTGGAGTGAAATCTGGACTTGACTCTTCCCAACACTCTGGGGCTTTGTGGTGTCCAAGGGTATCCATGAGACACAGACCTCAGCTGAGTCCTTCTGGATCCTTCTGGATCCTTCTGGATCCACAGCTAGAAGCCATCTGCGATTCCCCAGAGCATCTCCAAAGCTTCCAAATGGATTTGGGAGGGTACAAAGTCCATGTATTTATTCATATCAACCCCTCCTCGCTTGGTAGCTTTGTTTGACTGGAATTTGACTGGAAGCCTTCCCTTCAGGCAGCTAAACCTGGGTGAGCTGAATCCTAATTATCCTGGCCTTGTTCCTGCCTTAATTTTGACATCTCCATCATTATGTAATAATAACCTTTTCAGAGTGCTTTTGGCTATGGGAAATATTCTCCAGCCTGACTGCTACAGTTTCATTTTGGGAACAGTTCCCTTCACATTCAATCAGCTGCTGCATTTTTATTTTTTCTTTTTAGTGTGAAAATATTCATCCCTTCACCCCTTGTATGAAAAAGAATTGGAGGCATCTGAGTATGGGAGATTTCAGTTTTTCAGAGGCGGTGGCATTAAATATAATCAGGAAAGTTTGTCCAGCCACAATCTGTGCGAGGAGAGAACATTTCACTGTTATCAGACAGGTTGTTAAATGGCTTTTAAGTTCTTCTTTCTCCCTTTTCCCCAGCAAAGCACTTTTGGCTTTGCATAGGCTCCTGAATCTAAACCTCTCCAATAATTACATTTTGCAGCTCCTGTGCACTTGCCCCCAGATGACTCCTAAGAAAAGCCTCCTAACTGCAGGAGTTTGGGTGGTTACAGCAGCTGAGACTCAGAGAAAAGATTGCTCAGGAGGTGAGGAATGACCTGAGGGCATTGGCTCTGCACAGAGCCGGGGACGGGAACTGACTTTTCGCACCACAAAATTATTGTTCTTTCCTCTCTGGCTCCAGCTCTTGCTGTTCCCATAACCCAGACCTTTTCCCTCATTTTCCATGACAATAACTTCCAAATTGACATGGGGTTTCTCCAGCTGAGTAACTCAGTGAGCTTTCACAGTCCCTGTCCAAGATAAAGCTGCTTCTGTTTGACGTAACATAGGTCCCAAAATCCTAAAGTCAGTGTGAGGAACAAGTTCTCAGCATTTCCCAGCTCCATCCCTCATGATGCCTGGGGTTACTGGGTTCCTGCAGCTTCATGACATCCATGGAATAAACTAAAAAACTAAAATTAAACAAAATTCTAAGTTTATTCCCTGCCTTCACTGTGCCTTCTGCTCTTTTTGCCATTTTCTCTTGATCTGCTCATCCCAAGCGGATTTTGCGAGGAGGGAAGTGACGCCACAGGGATGTGTGAGGTCAAAGAATATTCCAATTTAAAAAAGAGCTGGATCTCCCGTTTCTTCAAGACATTAACCCTTCATCACCATCAGCACAAAGGCTTCAGGAAGGTCAGGGGACTGACCACAGAGAATTATAATCCCAAAGGGAAAATCCTGAACTGGTTATTCCTCAGGAGAACAACAAAACCATCACCCCAAACGGGAAACCCAGTGAGTTGTAGGATAATAGGACATGAAGCCATCAGCACTCGTTATGGGATGCAGAAAGAAGAGAATTGAGGGCTTTGTGAACTTATTCTGAGGTGGTTTTAATGGCAGTGTGTGAATATATCAGAGTTGTGGAGAAAAAGGGTTTGGGGCTCTTCTCCCAGTCAGCAACAAAAGAACAAGGGGAAATGGCCTCAAGTTGTGCCAGGGGAGGTTAATTTGGATATCAGGAAAACATTCTTCCCCAAGAGGCTGCTTGGGCACTGGAACTGCTCCCCAGGGCATGGTCACACCCCCAAGGCTGCCAGAGCTCGAGAAATGTTTGGACAATTCTCTCAGGCAAAGGGTGGGATTTTTGGGGTGTCCTGTGCAGGGTGTGGAGTTGGGCTTGATCTTTGTGGGTTCCTTCCAACATGGGATTATTTTATTATTCATTTGAAGCAAGGTTCAAAAGCTCAGGTGGCAGCAAGGGGAAGACATGAGGGTTTGAAGACCTGCTCCTGCACGGACCATCCAAACCTAATCACTGGAGAACTTCAGTCCTGCTCAGCTCAGAGGAGGAACAGGATCACTCCATCAGGGTTTTTCATATTTCTGGGAGTGCTGTGCACTTAAAAGGATTTTTATTTTCTGTGGATGGCATTGGTTTGTGTTTCCTGTCGCTATTGTTCTGTGTGACCGGCCATGGATATGCAGATATATGGGTACATAAATATAAAATAAAACATATTGGGAGCTCCCAGCTGGAAAATGCTCTCAGTTTTCCTGCTGGCTGCACCTGGGGACATGGAGCTACAGCAGCCTCTCATATATTGGGTTATTGGATTTAACAGCCTCCAACAGATCAGAACAGACATCAGGGACAGTGAAAGTACTTGTACCAGGCTGGAGAGAAAAAGCAAAATAAGACAAACCAACAACAAAAAAAAATCAGTTCTGGTACAAGCAGAAAATGCTTGTTCAATAGTCAAGCAATCCCTCATGACCTGCTCTTGTTTCTTCTTGTAAATTTGTTTCCCTTGACTCCAGCTGGGAGACAGTTCCATGATCTTCCTGCTCTTATTACTTCTTAAATGCATTCCTTTTACTTCTTTTTTTTTTTTTTTTTTTTTAATATATATTTTTATTCTTTTTCATTCCTGCATTTCCTCTATGCCAGGAATTTTCATTCTTGCATTTCCATTGTCTGCCTGGCACACGGTGGGATTTTAGGGATTGTCCTGAGCAGGGTGAGGGATTGGACTCCACGGTCCTTGTGGGTCCCTTGCAACTCAGGATATTTAATTATCCTATGGTAATTTGGTGCTCTGCCTTCTTTACCTTGGGATTCTGCAGGTGCTGCCTAGGAAAGAAAAAAAAATAAAAAAATAAAAGAAAAATTGTGCTGCAAAGGGGTTTGGATGTTATTTTAAAGCTGTATTAAAGAAATTTCCTCTTAGCCTACAATTTTCTAACCTAAAGTCTTTTCTTGAGCTTTTCATCCAGGTGGGATCTTAGCAGTACAGTAGCAGGGAGGTCCCCTGATTTCTTCTGGAAACACCTCCCCAAACCCTCTCCAGGCCTGTGCTGAGATCTCAATCCTCTGACTGTTCCAGGGACTGAGCCCTGATATCAGGACTGAGTTATTTTTGTTATTTTCCCAAATGCCCCAGTTCCCTCCCAGCTCCGTTCCTTTCCAGCTCCCGTTGATGGCTGTGTTTTGTGAAGTGGCACAACCCTTCTGCTGTGATATTTTCATCCTCTCCAAAGTGACATTTCCCAGCTTTAGCACAGAAGCCTGGCTCTGTTATCAGCAGGTTGTTGAATCCCTCTGTTCCTTATCCCTCAAAATGAGGAGCCTAATGAGGCTGGAGCTGTTCTCTCACTAAGTTGTCAGATATTAAAAGCAAAACTCATTTTTCCCCCCAGGGGAATATTCTCTGCCTTGACTGAATTGATGCCTTTGCACTGTGTTTTTATCCCAATTTAGCTACACCAGAGGAGCCATTAGACAACATTCCTGTTTCAAGAAGGGATTCCAAGGGGTTTTCAGGGAAAACAGGAGAGTAGGAGCTCAGTCACTTTGGCTCCCATGCAAAAGGCATGGAACCGTGCTAGACTCCAACAAAAAGTTACATCCAAAAAGGGTGGAAAATGCAACCAGAATCTACAAGGGTAGGTTCAGACTGGATATTAGGAAAGAATTCTTCCCTGAGAGGGCACAGGTTGCCCCGAGAAGCTGCGGCTGCCCCGTCCCTGGAAGTGTCCAAGGCCAGGTTGGACAGGGCCTGGAGCAACCTGGCAGAGTGGGAGGTGTCCCTGGCAGATTTAGTTGGAATGAGACGACTTTTAAAGTTTTACTTTAAAAAAGAATTTTTAAAAACTTTTAAAAGCTTTCCAACACAAACCATCCCACAATTCCACCATCTGTGGGCCAAACACAAAGTGAGGATCACAGGCAGCACAAAGACTAACATCTGACCTGTCCTGTTGCATCCCAAAAATCCCTTTCCACCGCCTTTCTTGTGCCGTTCCCCACGCCCCAGGCCTCTTCCACTTTGGGAATCCATTTTTCCAGCAGCACTGGAGGAGTTCCCACCTTGGTGCTGCCCATCCCACCCCTCCCTCTGCTCTGCACAGCTCACAGGGACATTTGACAGCTCAGCCACTGCTTGAAGCTGCTTTATCCCGACAGAGCCGATTTGTAAAGCACGGACCCCCCCTCCTGGCTACTCAGCTGAGTCAAAAAATCCTGGATATCCATAATCATGAGGCTGTTTCCAAATAAGCAGCTCTCAGGATCGCAGCGGAGCATCCTGAGAATTTAGGAGAGGTGCTGGCATAAAAGAAATTTCCTAATGCAGCGAGGAAATCTCCAGTCACAGTTTATACTTTCACTTTTTTTTTCTTTATTTTCTTTTTTTTTTCAAAAATTTCAGAAAAAGAATTAAAAAAATTAAATTTTTTCACTTTTATTTCTGTTATTTTATTTCTGCCTTAAAGAGAAAAAGAATGGGGAAGAGGGAAAACAGGAATGACTGTTCCAAAAGAGGGTAAAGGATCACGACAGGCTGATCCATCCAGGATGACAAAAGATGGGATTTCAGCAACGTGGGGACAAGGAAATTTGTGTTGAGCATTTTTGTTCATAATAGGAAGACATCAGCCAGAGACTAAGTGAAACTAAGAATTAAAATTAAAGAAACTGAGAATTAAAATCTACATTCAGAACAAAGCAAGCAAAACTCTGCTTTCCAGTCCAGGCCTGGGAAGTTTCATTATTTGAAACAAATCATAAAGTCATGGAATGGTTTGGTTTGGAAGGGACCTAAAAGTGGAATTCCAGCCCCTGCCATGGGCAGGGACACCTTCCCCTAAACCAGGTTGCTCAGAGCCTCCTCCCTCTGGTCTTAATACACCAATTATATATTGAATATCTGATAACAAATTAAATGTAGCTTGATGATCCTTGTGGATCCCTTCCAGTTTTCTGTGATTCCATGATACTCATTAGGATGTTCTTCCAGCTTCCAGCGATCTCTGTGTCAAGAGATTCTGAGCCAAGAGCTTTATCTTCAAACTATAATAATCTAAATTATTTTCCTTCCATGGATTTGCGCCATTGGTTTGCAAACTCTGCAGCCAAGACCTAAACAGTTCCATAAGAAAAACCAAACTCTTTTTGTTCTTAATTTGTCACCTTTAAATTCAGTGACAATTTTTCCTCATCTGGTCTCTCCAGGCAAATAAATAGTTTAAATAAACTCCTTTCATATCCTTTCTTAGCTGTCCTTTTTCTGGGCTCAGTAATCCTGAGCTGAAGCCCCCTGCCCAGAGAGGAGTCCTTTGCCCATTTCCTCTGCTTGAAAAAAAAATGTTAATTTTTAATCTTTTCCTGGCTAGCAATGGCAGGTGATGGAGACAGCTGCCTCCACTGCTGAAAAGGTGGTGGGAGGCAAAAAAGCAAATTTTCAGCTATGAAAAATTTAGGATCAGTGTTCGTTCTTCCCTGTTAAAATCAGCAAGCAGAGCACATCTGCATCTCCTGGTTTTTCACATTAGCAGCAAAGATTCCCACTGCTCCCAGCAAACAGGCTGGCATTGGGCTGGCACTTCTCACACGTGGTTTAGGTGGCCTGAAATAAGTCCCAGCTTCTCACTGTGGCTGCTTGGGATAAAATATTTGGCATGATGGGGTCCTGGTACAGGGAATTTTTTGGATTTGAATTTTGCGTAAAAAACATTCACCCCAAACAACGCAAAGCAGAGCCTCACTGCTGTCTTAGCAAGAAAATTGCTAAATTTTCCATGAGGGAGACTCCCTGTTCACACAGCTCCCCAACCATGAGAGATGCTAGGTTTGCTGGTGCTATAAGGGATCTTTTCATTGAACTTGGGAGGTTAATTAAAGCCGTTATTGTTAGAGAGTTAATTAATATTATGATAAAAGTTAACTATGTTTAATTATGTTGTGAAGTTGTTAAGATGATTGTTAAGTATTTTGGAGTGTTCGGGGTTGATATTGGATTGGGGTCGGGTGGATAGAATGGGGGATTGGTAAGAGATATGAGAGGGTTTATGGGGGCATGGAATGGAACATTCAAGAACATGATGTCATCAGCACCGTGAGTAATGATTGGAAGAAACATCCACCAATCATTTGACGCCCTGGGAAAATGATTGGACCAGGATGAACGTGGCTATGGACCAATCAGAGCTCAAGAAAGCAGCCAATCCTGAAACGGATCCAAAACGGACCAATCCAATCCTAAGGGAGGGTATAAAACAGGGTGTTACATGTTAGCGGGGCTTTTTCTGTTGGGCTTTCCTGTTAGGGAATTTGTTTGGACATGTTGTTGCTGTCCTGGTTTGTAGTGTGGAGCACACAGGACTAGCCTGTGTTCCCCTTCGGCTGCAGGTCAGTATTATTAAACAGGCCAGGCTTTAATTACACCAAAAAGTCTCGAGCCTCGTTTATAACACTGGTGGTAAGAGTTGCACAAAAAGTCAGGAAATTTGCGCTCCCAGCCTTGCTTTGCGTAGCATGAGGCACTGGAGCCATTTCTGTAACATCGTGACAGTCTCTGGATCTAAAACAAAAAAAAAGAGACAGCAGCAGATGTTATCTCTCCTCTTCTCTTGCTGTTTATCTGTAAAATCTGTCCAAGTGATGAAAAGGTTCAGGGTTTGCCTGGCAGGTGCCTTCACACTCTTGTAATGCCTCTGTCCCCTCATTCCCTTTGTGACCCCAGGTTGTGCATGGCCTTTAGACTGAGCTTTTTATGTCAGATTTTGAACTTTAATCACTACAGTAGTGTCACCTGCTTGTTTTAAACTGACCCTGGGCTGTCCCTTCCTTGTTTTTCTACTCAACCATTTTATGATCTCCTCCCCAGTTCCATCTGCTCTGGTGTCTTTGGCTCTGATGAGGAAGTTCAAATAATTATGGAATAGTTTTGGTTGGAATGGACCTGCCAGGCCGTCTCATTCCCAGCCCCTGCCATGGGCAGGGACAACTTCCACTATCCCAGGTTGTACCAATCCCATCCAACCTGGTCTTGGACACTTCCAGAGATCTCAGGGGAAGCCACAGCTTCTCTGGACAACTTGTGCCAGGGCCTCCCCACCCTCACAGCCAAGAATTTCTTCCTAATTTCTAATCAAAAGTTACCTTTAATCAGTTTAAAACCTCTCCCCTTTTCCTACCACCCCAGGCTCTTGTGAAAGCCTCTCTTCATTTTTTCTATCCAGCTCCTTCAGGTACTGGAAGGCCACAATTAGGTCGCCCCAAAGTTTCTCTTCTCCAGGCTGAGCAATCCCAATTCTCTCCGCCTTTCCTCACAGCAGAGCTGATCCACCCCTCTGATCACCTCCTCTGGACTTGCTCCAACAGCTCCATGTCCTTCCTGCTCTGGGAACCCAAAGCTGAATCCAGGTGGGATGTAAGCCAGGCACCGTTTTCCTCACCAGACCTAAGGGGATGTCGGCTCAAAACTCACCTGACCTCTGAACTCCTAACTCACCCTCACGTTTTCATCAGTCCAACCCCTTATCCTGAAATTATTCCACTCCACAAAGCCAAAATTCTTCCTAGAAATTCAGCAGTTGCAAACCCAGCCACTGACCCTAGGAGAAGGAGCAGAGCAGCTGAGCCATCCTGAGGTCTTTTAAAGGAATTTCACTGTGCTCACAAGGTGTTTGCTCCAGGATTTAGTGCCTGGAGCTGGCACTCAGCCTGTCCCAAGCTCAGCTGTGCCAGAGTCACCCACACACCTGCCACGAGCCTGTCACATCCCTCACTGCTATTCCCTAACAAACACGGAGCTGGGATGCACCATCTCCCCCTGCCTGGCACGGAACTGCTGCCTTCACCCTAACATTTTGACACTTTCTTCCTAACTCTGATTCCCATTATGATAATGATGCGAATTACCTCAGAACAGGCAATTCCTCCAGCCTAGGCTTATTCAGATTTCATATTTAAACCCTGTGAAATTCCCTGTGAGGATTCCTGAGGTGGATCACAGCAGGTACGTCACAGGAACCTACAGCTTCAAAAAGTTGTTGAGGACAAGAAGAGACAACCACTGCCAAAGGCAGTTTGAGGAATTCTAACAAAACATTCATGCTGGGAAGTGTGGATCTTTTTAAAGCAGGAGCAATTCATCACTGCAGGAAAGATGACACCTCGGAAAAGAGGTGTGATTTTTGGATGCATAAATGAAAAATGTGGGCACCTTGGAAAAATGTGACAAGAGGTTATTGTTATAAGTGCAGGACTTACAGGCATGAGGTTCTGGTATGGGTTTTACACACAGTGTGTCATGCTAGGGAATTCCAGCTCCTCCTGGCTCCTCACTGCCAAGGAGGGAGAAAAAAACATAAAGGATTGTAGAATCATTAAGTTAGGAAAAGATCCCCAGAATCATCAAGTCCAAATTTTGACCAAATACCATAATTCCTACTTAATCACAAAATGAAATTCCAGGTCCGCTCACTTTTTGAACATTTCCAGGCAAGGTGACTTCATCTCTTCCCTCTGAAACCTCTTCCAGTGCTTAACCTCTCTTTCAGTGAAGATATTTTTCCAAAATCAAACCTGAATCTCCCCTGATGCAAGCTGAGGTTGATTCCTCTTGTCCTGTCTCTTGTTGCCTGGGAAAAAGAGACCAACACCCACCTTGCCACGACCTCCTTTCAGGGAGCTGTGGAGGGCAATAAGGTTTTCCCTCAGCCTGTTTTCCTCTAGACTGAGCAATCTGAGTATCCTCAGCTGCTCCTTGTAGGATTTATGTTTCAGACCCCTCACCAGCATCGTTGTGCTTCTCTGAATACTAATTATTGTATTTATTTAGGGCTTTGGGTTGGATATTCAGGAATGTCTTTAAAAAAAGGCATCAACTCTCCTGCAGCTGCTCCAGTTTGGAGTCTTCAGGCTTCAAGGGCTGTGCCAACCAAAATAGAACATCTCCTAAATAGTAACCTAATCAGACACAATCCACTTTAACCTTGACTGCCCAGTTTGATTTCCTCTCTTTGGGAACTCAAGTGAAACACTGGGATTTGCCAGGGTGGTGAATGGCTCAAGCATTTAAATCTGCTTTTGTGTTTGGGATCATAAACCACAGGGAACGTGGGAGTCAGGAGCCTGTTCACAGGCCAGTGTTTCTTTTAAATAGTTCAACCAGGCTGAACGACTGGAGCTCTTCATCAGCAGTAACTTCTGCATTGCTTTCTATTAAAGTGGCACCGTATCCACAGCCAGGGTTGAAAATGCATTTGCATATCAATCCCCATCCTGTTTTTCTCAAGGTTAGCAGAGAAAATGAAACAACCCAATCAGTCCTGGTGCTGCTGATTGTTTTATTAGAATTCATGGCCAGCCTTAGCATTTTTGTTACCAAAAAAGGCTGTGTTAAATCTGACAGCTCTATCAAATGCAGGTAAAATTCAGAGTACGGGAGTTTTAATCTGTATTTCCTTTTTTTTTTCCCCACTAAACTGATTGAAAAATGACATGGATCTTCTTTTCCTCCCTTCCTTCCATCTTAAAAATGTTTTATCTTTACCATACCTCACTGATTTTAGGATAAAAGAACCCAGTGTTCTCAACTCGTCTGACCACCTGCCTCATCCAGAACACAGAAATCCACCAGCACCTCCCTGCAAAAAAAGCAACAACAAAGAACTAAAATCTTGTTCCAGATGCATTTAAGACCAGGTTGGATGGGGTTTGAGGCAACCTGGCCTAGAGGAAAGTGTCCCTGCTCATAGCAGGGGTTTGGAATGAGATGATCTTGAAGATTCCTTCCAACCCTGGTCATTCCATGATTCTGTGGTTCTATGTCATGTTCTTTTCCTCGCTCCTTTGGATATTTCAGGTTGTTCCAAGCCCAAGCCAATCTGGCCTTGAGCACTTCCTGTGATGAGGCAGCCAAAATTTCTCTGAGCAGCCTGTTTCAATGCCTGGCCACCTTCACATAAATAGTTTTTTCCTAATATCTAATCTGCCCTCTGTCAATTTAAAGTCACTGCCCCCGTCCTGTCACTTTTAAATAATCTCTCCCCCATTTTCTTGGCTCCCTTCAGGTACCACAAGGTCACAATTAGTTCATCCCAAAGCTTCTCTTCTCCAGGGTGAATAATCCCAATTCTCCTGGTTTTTCCTCACAGTGATAACTTCATCCCTCTGATCACCTTGGTGGCCTTCTCTGGATTCACTCCAGCAGCTCCAGGTCCTTCCTGTGCTGGGGACCCCAGAGCTGGAGGCAGCTCTGCAGGTGAGGTCTTCTCAATGCCACATCATCACCAGTCACCCCAGAGATCACAGAATCATAAAATCAATGAGCCTGGAAGAGACATTCGAGGCCAACAAGTCCAAACTATGACCCAACACCACCTTGTCCACCGGACCATGGCACTAAGTGCCACATCTGGTCTTTTCTTAATTTTCAGGGGTCAAAATGTTGGTCAGAATGATGGCCGCAGATTGGATCCACCAGGTGGTGGGAGAAGTCCCAAAGAAAAGGTGGAGAGAAGTCCCCAGAACACTCCATCTATTGGGTTTATATTCGCTCAGGTTTGGGTAGGAACGCCCAGGTACCTCCCCTGGGGTGAGGGGCTTCAGCTGAATTTTGGAATCACAGGATACACGCATGATGTAATGTTGTGGATCATGGAAGACCTCAGGAATTTTTGACACCTTCTAAGATACAGATTCCCGTTAAACCAGCCCAGATGAGCCCGTTATGGCCCATTATGGCCCCTCAGCAGAGATGAGCACCTTGAGGCCAGGTGTGAATGCTCCGGTGCTTCTCAGGCAGGGGGTTTATCCCAGCTGAGTATCCTAATTAAGGACAAAGAGAGACTTCCCCCCTCACAGGATTTGCCTCCTACCTTGTTCAACACCCAGGTGTAGCCTGAGGTGGGCTGTGCTCACCCTCAGCTCCTGGGTGGGTGTTTTACTTGATCCCTGAACGTTTGAACCATTAACCAGTTCAATCTCCCACATCGTCTCAGGCCAGTGGCATTCCTATCGAATGCAGAGGGACTCCAGAGGTTTCCAGAACATTCCTTGATCTCCAGCCCGTGTCTGCAGTGCCTCCACAAGCACCAGCAAGATGTTTCCAGCTGTCCTTATCTTCAGTGGGAAAGCTGCTGCCCTGCTCCCCTTGGCTTGTGATTTATTAAGAGCTATTTATGCCACAGCCAATATTTCCTTCTGTTATCCCATCTATTTGCGGTGTCCTCTGCAGCTCCACTACGTTGCTTTGATTTATGATTCATGTTATTTTATTTTCTTCGGGGTTCTGCTGTATTTATTTATGTTTCCCTGAAGAGCTGATTTTCAAATGTACCAGTCCCAGAAACTTCATAGAGGCTCCCCACTCTCTGCCTGCACACAAATCATCTCCTTCTTTTGAATAAGTCATCGCTTTTTTTAGAGAGGAATAAATTTTTATAAGAATTTTTCATATTGGACCCAGTGTGGGGGTCATTAATAAACATCTCCCACCTGTTAATGGGAATGATTTGAGCTTCTGTGGTGTTCCTATTAATAGCTAAAGGTCTAATTAAGGTTTGATAAAAAATAAGTTGATGCAATTAATGTCCTTTAGTGGGGGAAGGGAATATGTTGTTATGAAATTTTATTAGACTAAAATACATTTTATAGAATTTGAAAAAAAGCCTTATTTCTGTTGTCTCACAGAATATGCAAAAACCCCTGCTCTCTGAGCTGGAAAGAAATTCTAGGACACCGAGACCTGAGAGGCAGCAAAGTCCCATTCCCTGGAGCCATTTCCAAGTTTATATCTGGACTATTTTGAATATCCTAAGCCACAGCACCCCTTTCCCTCCCTTTCCTTCAGCCTTGCGGGTATTTCCACTCTGGCTCCATCTGTCTCCTTTCCTTTCACGCCACTTAAGAGCTGTTCCCCAGTTCCATCACCCTCTCAAGTGGCTTTGGCTCTGACGAGTAACTCACAGAAGCCTAAAATGCTTTGGGTTGGAAGGAACCTTAAAAATCATCCAATTCCAACCCCCGTGACACGGGCAGAACAATCTTTGTTAGCCTAAGCCATCCAAGAAAACCAGAACTCCTGATGGGTGCAGCCACTACTTGTATTCCCACGACTCTCCCTGGTTGAAATACACTCCTGGAACAGCAGTAAGGAGCAGGACATGGGGGAATGGCTTTAAACTTAGAGACCAGGTTCAGATTGAATATTAGGAAAAATTCTTCCCTGTGAGGGTGGTGAGGCCCTGGAACAGGTTGCCCAGAAAAGCTGTGGATTTGCCATCCCTGGAAGTGTCCACGGCCAGGCTGGATGGGATTGGATCAGCCTGGGATGGTGGAAGGTGTCCCTGCCCATGGCAGGGGGCTGGAATGGGATCATCTTGAAGGTCCATTCCAACCCAAACCATTCTGGGATTCTATGGTGTTGGTCCCAGAAATCAGTCCCAGACCTGAAGCTGATTTTCCCCTTTTACCAACCACTGGTAAACATCCCCTGACTCACTTGGACCACAAGTTCCCCCTGCTTTGCCCCATTTTTCCCATTCCCAGCATCACAAAAAATGCTTTATTTTAGAATTCTGCCCATTTGCTTTTCTTATGGCTTGGGCTGACTTTGCCTCCTGAGCAGCTCGGCCGTGCTCCAAATCTCTGGCCATCTCCCTGAAAATCCTTGTTCATTCCCCTCACCTCCACAATGACAAATGATTGTGTCATCCTTCCGCTCCAGGGTCCTGCTCCGAGTGACAACGAGTTTCTAATCTCACCCCATTGTTCATCTCTTTCTCCCCTTAATCTCCATCAGCTCCCTGTGTCAACAGCACTTGCTCAAAATCACTTATCACACACGAAATTTATTTAGAATTAATCAGAGACAATTTGAGGTGTTTATTAAAGCAGCAACAATCTCAGCTTGACCTTGCGATAGGATTTGTGTTTCAAAGAAACAACTTTTTGCTTTAATTTTTTTTTTGTTGCTTGATGCTGAGCTGAAAAACTTTCATTAAGGAAGTAACGAAGGTGAAAGCTGCTGCCAGAGACAAATTCTGCCTTAACAGACTTGGCATTTTCTCTGGGTTTTTGGGTTATTTAAGAAAAAAGCACACAAACTATGCAGGAATTACCTGCCCTGCTCTGTCAGAGCTGAGAAAGGGTTTTATTTTGCTGGCTCCCTCCTCAAACCTCATCTCCTCAGAGAGATGGGAGAAGGGACAAGACCAAAGTCACACAGAAATGCTGTTGTTTCTCCTTCCTTGTTAAATCATTTTCAACTGAGAGAAAAAGTTGCTTCTGAGGACATTCTCTGGTATTGAACAGTCTCTCTGGTACTGACTAATTAAATTGGGATGGTTTTACCAGAAAAAAACATTCAGTTCTCCTGAGAGCAGAGACGCAGACTTTCCATATCTCCATCTTCAGGTGACTGCTGACCACTCAAATTAAAAAAAAATTTAAAAAAATTAAAAGGGATTCCATGTAGGACAGTTCAGTAATTAGAGAATAGCTCCAGCTGTTGAGAAAGCCTTGCACCTGTCTCTGGATGTAATTCCTTCTGGAATTACAGTTGGACGCCTCAACTCAGGAGTCACAATCAATGGTTTTACTGTTAATATTTATTTTTTCCTCTTTTATTTACCTGATCCTAAGCAATTCAGAGGTGTTACAGATTCGAATACACCCCCCACCCCATATATTTTGATCCAATAATTTGTGGTCTACTCATGTGAGGCAG
Source organism: Parus major (assembly GCF_001522545.3). Lineage (NCBI taxonomy): Eukaryota > Metazoa > Chordata > Aves > Passeriformes > Paridae > Parus > Parus major. Next base: position 149,156,450 of record NC_031769.1, read on the forward strand.
ATTTTGTGCCACGCTCCAAGGAAACCCAAAGTGAAAATTCCTGTTGACTCTGCCGGGAATGACCGACTTCTCCTTTTCCAGCCTCAGCATCTGCACAGACCTGTCTTTCCAGGAGTGCAGGAAGGCTTTCCAAGTGTCTTGGCAGCTTCCTGTGAGCCAGAGAGGATTAAACATCTCCTGGTAACAGCTCTGCTGCTGTGAGAGCCTCAGAGCAGCTCCTCTGGAAATGAAGCAGCAGCTCGGGCAGAGCCATTGACCTCATGCTTCCAAAGCCATTTCTCCGTTAATCAGCCTTGTCAAAGCCTGGCTCTCCCAGGGAGAAATCTCTCACCCCCTGTCTCTCCACCTCCTCCATCCAAGGGTTCATTCCTTCTTGTATTCCGAGTCATGTCCATCAATCAAGAGGAGGAGGTGGATGCAAGCTCCTGATTGCTCGGGAGGCGGAAAATTAAGTCCCACTGAATCACTACCCCAGAGGATGATAAATCAAATCCTACATGAACTCTTTTGACCTCCTATCAGAGGTTTTTCCAAACTCAGGGATTCCTCCAGAGATATCAGATCCATGGTTTAACTCAGACCCTTGTAATAAAATGGAATTCTTCCAGCTGAGAATATTTTTTGTTTCCCGTCTGACTGCCTGGCTGAATGATGAGTCTGTACAGCATCAGCTGTGGAGAGCAAAGTTAGGGAATTGTGTTAAAAATCTATCCCCAAAATATTTTTTTCTCCAAATTCCCAAGAGGTTTCAGGATAAAAGAGCATATTTGAGGCAAGGGAATAATTTTCTAGGAAAAGGATTTTATGGTAGTTATTTGGGTCGTCCTATACAAGGCCAAGAGTTTGGACTCAATGATCTTTTTGGGGCCCCTCCAATTCAGGATATTTAATGATCTTACAGAATAATTTCCTAACTCTTTCTTTGTCCATATTCACCCTCTGCATCTGTCTTTTTATTTTAAACTGGCCAAGAAATTGCATGTTAAGGTTACATTCAAGGAGAGAAAAAGCTGCACGGTGTAAGGAGATGACAAAGAAAAAAGAAATTACTAACACTTGAAAATTGGATTTGTTGGAACAAAAAAAAATTTGTTGGAAGAAAAAAAATCCAGGACAGTTAATAAAATCCATGAGCATGTTCACCTGTCTCCATAACACCATAAACATCCTAATTAAAGCATCCAGAGCATGAGGAGGGTGACCCTGAAAATGTGTTCCACAGTGCAGCAGCTGCAAAATGAGCACAGGGATGTGTGGGCCAGGGGATTCCTCATCTTCCTTGTCCAGTGATGTGCCAAAAAAATCCTTGGAAGCTCTGGGACCAGCTTCCTCACAAGCTCCCTGCTCCTTGAAAACTGATTATGCAACAGAGGTTTATAAACTAACATCTTTTATTTGTCCACAAATATTTGGCTGGACTGTGCAATTTAAAAGTTTATGTATGTGTGGAGTTATCTCAGTAAGAATTATACTTGAACGATCTCATTTGCATAAGTCAGAGATTGTAATGACTTACTCAACTAAGCATACCCGTGCAGTTAATTACTTTTTTCCAAATGAAATGCCAAAATTATTTCCCAGCAGAGAAAGGCAATTGCTCACCCAAAGCAGCATAGGATGCTGTTGGTTTTAAAACAATTAATATGAAATTAATTTTAGCGGGCCACTGAACCCTAGTTAGGGAGCAATGCAAAGTAAAATGTGAGCGAGTCCAGCAGCTCCATTGGCAAGCCCAGTTTCACTCAGGAATTCTGGAATGAGGAATCAAATGGAGCATCTCAATCTTGAAGAGGCAGCAGTCCGGGTCAGCTTAAAGGGAAAAACAAAGCTCCTGAGAGGGGAGAAGTAACATTTGGATTTATTGCAAGCTTGGAAATCACCAAACCAAGGGAGGTTCTTCCTGTTCCCCCATACTCCCGCCACACAAGAGGAAGTAAGGAAGATTGCAAGGCTTGGAGAAGATAAAATAATATAAAAAAAACATGTCCTGGTTGGTCAAGCCCAGCTTAGATGGAGCTCTGACTAACTTGGTCTGGTGGAAGGTGTCCGTGTCCATGGAGGGGTTGGAACTGGATCGTTTTAAAGGTCTCTTCCAACCCAAATTATTCTGTGAATAAAATAACGTCAAAAGCAAAGGGGATGATGTGACACTGCTGGTCTGGGACTGTGCTGATAAATTTGGGACCATTATTTATTAACTCAGATTTAGCTGAAGTTTGTTCTGAATTGGGATGGTCCAGAGTATCCTGCTGCCTGTCCAAGTGGGAATGTGACGGGAAGACGCCCATGTATTTGATCTGAGGAAAGAACCAGTAAGACAAAACAGAATATAAAAATTCACTGGCACATTCTCTCACTGCTGTGCATTTTTATTGTGTGCCAGCCCTCCCAGGGATTCCCAATCCCAGGGATTTTGGACAGCCATCCTCAGGAAACACACAACAGGTGGATATCTCCTACTTTTCCAGCCCAGAGTTCATGGGTAACTTCTCACGATCCTGTGTTTTAAAGTCAATTATAACTTCAGGCAGACTTCCAACAACATTAGAGATTATCTGTTTTAATCTGAAATTAAAATGCATTAAATGAATTTTAAAACTGGCAAATATTTTTGAGCATGTTGATTTTCTGCATCCTGCTCAAGCTCAGTTTGAGAAGCCCCGTCCAGTGGAAGGAATCCCTGCCCGTGGCAGAGGGGTGGAATGAGATAATCCAGAACTTTCCTTCCAACCCAAACCACTCTAAAATTCTGTGAACTAATGTTGTTTGAAGCTACCACAGATCCCGTATCATCCCTGCAGCCTCTTGTCGTTACCTCAACCAGAACACATTTAAACTGAAGAAAATATTACCTTGTGCCTTGCAGGCACTGAGATACTTTGTGAGAGGACTTTAGATGACAAGGCAGATTTTCTACAGTAATCCAGCTCCAGGGAAAAAAAAAACAACCTTGAGAGTGTGGGGGATGCACAGAGCACAGCGATCAACGTTAGATGCAGAGCTACGGCCACAGCAAACTCCAACCAGGCTGCAAACTCTGTAACAGCAAAAACTGAGTCTATTCTGAGTTCTGTTGGCATAAATTTATATTCCTGAAAATCTCCATGTGGACAAGATGGGGGTGAAGCAGCTGATAAAGACTGAGAACAGAGAGTTTCTCTGTGATCTGAAGGTCTTGCAGCTCCACTGCACCAGGGTGTCAAAAACTCCCAGTTTAGAGATGTGGGGCTGTGATTTCCCCTTTACAAAGTGCTTCTCAAGGAGCCTGATTTGCTTTGCTTTTAATGCATGGATTATCAGATTAATTTCCATGAGGTTTTTTTAATCTGAAATTTAATTTAGAAGATTTTGTCAAATGATTGTTGCAATTTGTTCTGCTGGCTGCTCTCAGAACAACTTCTGCCTGCCAAAAATACATCTCCAGGCTTTTATCACAGAATTCAGAAAGTTTCTTGTTACACCCTCCACTTCAGACACCTGTAAGCCACAAAGGGCCCTTTCCCCACTTCTTTTGTGTGACAGGAGGACTCCAGTGGAACTGGAAATGGCCTTTCCCAAGGGTGATCCAATGGTGCCATAGGACACAGGGATCCTCATTTGGGACCTAAAACCATGGCAGCAACCTCAAACCCATCCCAGTAAACACTGATAATTCACACACAGGTCTCTGTGGAAGGAACAGCTTTCTGGGCCACCAAAATATTTGTGGTTCTCAACACAGACTTTTGCCCTGCTGAAAAACTGGGAAGTCAGGCTGGTTTCTGTCACACTCAGGGTGGAGACTGGTGTGAGTGGGATGCACTTCTGGCCAGCAGCAAAAAATACCTTCCTCTTCCTCCTCCTCTCCCTCTTCTTCTTCCTCTTCCCCTCCATCAGGAACATCCCACAGCTCCTTCCCCACCCCTGCTATGCCAAGCTCTTCCAGTGCCTGTCCTGGCTTTTTCCTCCCCTTTTCTGCCTCAGGATCAACCCAACCCTGATCCTAATCCCTCAAGTGCAAAATCCACTTGCCCTCATGCTTTTTGGCAAGCTTTTGGCTACACCCAACTGGTATTAAAAGGTTGTCAAAAGCAGCTGGGTCTCACCAAGACCAGCGATGTGACACTCCGGCAAAGCCAAGATCAGAACTGGTGGATGTGGCTGTGCAGGGATGTCAGCAGAGTCATGGAATGGTTTGGGAAGGACCTTCAAGCTCATCTCATTCCAGGACCATACCATGGACAGCAGCACGTTAGACCACGTTGGTCCAATCCCCAACCTGGCCTGGATATTTTGGTGCATTTAACTTTTCAGGATGTTGTATTCTTTATTCATATTTGATATCTCGTATTTTTTCACTTACTACTTGTCTGTTAAAGAAAGAAAGGCAATCAAAGGCAATTTGAGTGAAAGCAGGATGTTTCCTTCCCCATTAAATTGATAATTGAAATGCACTTAGAACAAATATCTGCACGTGCAGAGTTGTAATTTCTCCCATCTTCTCCTCATGAAATGCACCTGGAGGCACTTCCATGGCCACGTGAACCTGTCTGGAGTCAGCAGAAGTGTCTGGGGACTGCATGTGCTGCCCTTACTTTTCCTCAGAAGGAAGATTAAATCTCTTAAATCTCCCTGTACAGGGCATTTGAGGATGTGAAGGAATGAGAGCACCCCTGAGCCACTGATTTAAATCAGAATCACAGAATATCCCGAGCTGGAAGGGAGCCACAAGGATCATCCAGTCCAACTCCTGGCCCTGCACAGGACACCCCAAGAGTCACCCCAGTGCCTGAGAGCTTTGTCCAAACACTCCCTGAGCTCTGTCAGGCTGGTTCTGTGACCGCTGCCCTGGGGATCCTGCTCAGTGCCCAACCACCTCTTGGTGAGGAATCTTTTCCTAATATCCAACCTAAACCTCCCTGGCACAACTCCAAGGCATTCCCTTGGGTCACTGGTCACCAGACAGGAGGTCAGTGCCTGCCCCTCCTCTTCCCCTCATCAGAAGGGTGTAGCTGGGATGAGTTTCTCCTCAGCCTCCTCTTCTCCAGCTGAAGAAACCAAGTGCCCTCAGCCGTTCTTCTCACGGCTTCCCCTCAAGGCCCTTGGCCATTTTTCAGCTCTCTTTGGACATTCTTGGATTGTTTAATGTCTTTCTTATGTTGTGGTGCCCAAATCTACAAACAATGTTCCAGGTGAGGCCATCCCAGCCCAGAGCAGAGTGGGACAATCCCCTCTGGGCCTGCTTGGAGATGCTGGGCCTGATCCCACCAGGACAGGGATGTCCCTCCTGGCTCAGATCCAACCTTCCCTCAACCAGGCTTGGAAGGGGACTTTGAAAATCACCTCGCTCCAACCCCCACCATGGGCAGGGACACCTTCCACTATCCCAGGTTCCTCCAAGCCCCATCCAGCCTGGTCTTGGCCACTTCCAGGGATCCAGGGGCAGCCACAGCTTCTCTGGGAAACCCATTCCAGGCCTCACCGCTTTGACAGTAAATAACTTTTTCCTAATATCCAACACCAAGTCAGTGTCCAAACCACCCAGAGTTGGATATTCCAAGGTATCATTCCCAGATCCATCAAACAAGGACAGCTGCTTCTACTCAGCACTTGGAGAGCGCCAGCCAAGACCAGGTTTTATCTGGCTGTGGAAATAGGAGAAAACCTTTCAGAAATGCTGTAGCAACAAGCTGTGGACTCAGGGGGAATATCTTTCATTAAGGCACCTCTGTGGTTTCAAACTGCTTATTTTGCAGAGAAAAAAATTATATCCTTGGAGTGGAAGTGGTGACAAGTTTCAGTCTTAGAAAAATATCTATTTAGAGTATATTGAATATATATATATATATATATATATATATAATATTGAATATACTGTTTATTTAATATACAACTTCTGGGAGAGAAAGGCTGCTCAGTCTCTTCAGGACTTTACACTTGTCTTAAACCAAACTGGTAAAAATAGGAAATAATGAAAATTTCAGTGGATCAGTAGCCCTCCAGTGTTTCAGAGGTGGGTGGGATCAACCTGAATTTTCTTGTTAAAACTTCTTTTTCTTTTTCATCTTGTAACAAAACCTTTCTATTATTTTTACATGTTTCTTCTTCTTCTTCTTCTTTACAAAACAGCCCTGCAAATGGAGTTTTTATGTTTTCCATGGGCACAGCTCCACTGGGCGTTGAAGTACAAAAAAACCATCTTGCCCAGTATTTTTCCACAGTGAAAAATCTCTCTTTTTCCCACCTGCCTGACAAATCCACAAGTTTTCCTGTGTAGATAGGCTTTGACTGGGGTTATTCCACCCATCCCAAGCCCAGGGCTGCTGGGAGAATTTTCTCATCTCTTTAGGACAGAGACACATTGCTGAAAGAGAAACTCTTGTGCTGCAACTTAAGTCAGTTTATAAATGCAGTTTGCCATGAAAATTGCAACTTCTTTGAACAATAAACTCTGGAAATTGTGGTAGCTGAGGTTTCATTGGAGTAAGTCATGGAAGAGCCTTATCTTTACCTGGAAGAGCTGCTAGAAGCATTTATCACCTGCTGAGCAAAGCAGAGATTTCCTTGAGTTCCAGGGCAGCATCTCTCCCCTCCTGAGGAGAAATTCTTTCTCACCCTCTGCATGGATCCAATTAGTTAATGCTGCCTTCAATGAGAGGGAGCTGCTTTTAAAAATTAATCCACCCAGCATTTCAATTTTGTGTGCAGATGCAAATTAGACTTCAATTGCTCGCCAGCTCAACTGATCTTCGAGATACCCATCAAATTGGCTGTACCAGGGAGGTACAAATGATCACAGAGTTGATCTGTGCCTCTGTGTTTCTGTTAACAGGCAATGAAATATTCTTCAGTGAAGTCATTTTTTGCTCATCAGTCCCCTGCAGGGCTCTGGCTGGGTCCTGCTCATTCTGACTCTTCCATAACACTTAACTCTTTGGATTCCCAGTGCATGAAATAACCTGTGCTGGGTTTTGTAGTTGTAGGTGTTCAACAGGTTCCTGATGTGCCTCTTCTTGGTCATAGAAACATGGAATGGTTTGGGAAGGGAGCTTAAAGACCATTTAATTCCAGCCCCCTGCCATGGACAGGGACTCCTTCCACTACCCCAGGTTGCTCAGAACTCCACCCAACCAGGCTTTGAAAAGCGGAGTCATAAAATAAGAGACAGCTTTTGTTTAGCCCAAGAAATATTTCAGACAGAGAATTCCCTGTGAGACCAGTGGGATACGATGTGTGACCAAAAAACGTCCCTGTGGCCAGTGGTGCTCATGGAAACAGAAATCCCTTGACCTCTATTTCCAGCTGAGGCTCTTCCAAGTGAGAAATGCCACCATGTGAGGAGCCCAGAGGCAACACAAGGCCAGGAGGGAGCAGCCCAAACCCAATTCCCTGTTTATTATCCCTGAGAGTTGATGAAATAATAAAATACTGTTGAAATAATAAAACATTACTTTTTATATTTTTAGTTATGATATCAAGGGTCCTTTTTGAAGCTCCTCTCCCAGCCATTGAGTGGGGGTGAAGGGGTGAGAGGTGAAGCTGCTGCACTGAGATAAAAGACTGAATTTGGCAGCGTCATAAATCCTCGGTGACACCTGCAGCCAGGTAGTTCCTTTCATCACAGTTTTCAAAGCACTCAACAGAGCGTGGTGAGAAAAATTAACAGAGCATGGCAAGAAAACGGCAAAGGCAAAGCCCAGGAGGGGTGAAATGTTTGGAAGTCACAGCTCAGTTCAGGCTCAGAGGCAGGAGTGGCAGCCATCTTTCCCCCTTTTCCATGATGGATATCACTGATCCATTGTCATTTCTTCACCTTCCCTAATCAACTGCAGGGAAAAGCCCTGCAAAGCAGCTTAGGGTCAGTTCAGGGCAGCAATGATCCATAAGAATTATCCTGATATTCCTCCAAGGTACGATTCTTGTCTTCATTAAACAGAAGATTCCCTGGTGGATAAACCTCCCAGGAGTTTGGACATTGTTGGAACCGATAGGAAATGGTGTTTGCCTTCAATCAGGAGGGAAATATGCTGGATAAGGTCCAGGGAATGGAACTGGGGAAAGGTCTGGAGCACCAGGAGCAGCTGAGGGAGCTGGGGGGGCTCAGCCTGGAGAAAAGGAAGCTCAGGGAGGACCTTCTGGCTCTCCACAACTCCCTGAAAGGAGGTGGAGCCAGGCCAGGGTCAGGCTCTGCTCCCAGGGAACAAGGGACAGGACAAGAGGAAACAGCCTCACAAACAAAGTTTTGCCTGGGGAGGTGGAAATTGGATATTAGGACGAATTTACTCACTGAAAGTCTTGTTGAACATTGGAAGGGGCTGCCCAGGGAAGTGGTGGAATCACCATCTCTGAAAGTGTTCAAAAAATGGTTATGTGTGTCACTTGGGGACATTGTTTGGTGGCAGCCTTGGTAGTTCTGGGAGAACAGCTGAACTCGATGATCTTGGAGATCTTTTCCAGCCTTAATGGTTCTGGTTTAAGATTTTACCAATACTTTCTCTAAATCCCTGGTTCTGTTTAATTCCCACCACCAAGGGACACGAGCATTTCTAAAGCTGGAATGGAAAGCTGGTCACAGGAGGGTCACTCAGCTTTAAAATTTTAAGGCAGAGTAATCTCCAGAGAGAATGGTAAAAAAGGAAATTTTCTGATGAAAACTTCTTTTCTGAGAAAAGCAAATCTGAAAACCCTCCCAAAACCCTGCAGTCTCCTGGTTCATCAGCTCATTTGGGGTGAAAAGCTACACCCCTCTGCATATACAGGGTATAATTTTATAATATAGAGTAGAAGCACTGGGGTTTTCCTGAAAACTTGCAATTTTATAAGCCTTTTAACTCTGGTGTCTATTTTGAACCTTTTATGTGTTTTACTTTTATCCTAGTTTGTATTTTAAGCCCACTAGAGCTCCCTGCTGCTGTTAATGTGTTGTTAAAATCAGCAGAAGGAAAAAATCTGGGCATGACTCAATCTAGGCCTGACTCAGAGCACCCAGGGACGAAGGAGATGCCCTGGAGACGCCTCCTCTCCTCCAGGCACCAAACTAAAGCTACATGACCCTGGCTAATCTGAGTTTAACCTGTGTCTCACATGTTCCTGGATGTCCAAAGAGGGATTGGTAACAGGTTTTCCAACAAACCACTCCATATTCTCATGAGTATTATGGAGTAGGCCTGTATTTTATATCTTCAGCCAATAAAGAAAGTGTGAATCCATGGGAAATGAGAATTTTCTGGGGTGTAATTTAAAAAAAAATCTCAGGATATAGTAGCAATCTTTTGTTCTTCCCATAAATTCCTGTAACCTCTGTGTGCTGGAGGGGGTTTCAGAAAATGCTTTTTTTTTACAGTTTCCTTCACATTCAGGGACCTAGAGAAAGGAAAGGCCATGGAAAGTACTCTACTGGTGTCTCACAGTCCCTCCACCAAATACTAAATCCTTTTTCTCCTGTGTTCCTACAGAAATGGGGATTTCTGGACCCATCGCAGCTCACCACTGCATTTCCCATGTTGTGTTTCAGAGCAGAAAAAAGAAAAAGATATTAAATTTAGGAATAAATGAATGGTTGGGGCGGTGGGTGGAAAATGAACTATTATTAAAAATTGTATTCATCAACAGTGATCTGGAGTGGCTGGGAGACAACACTCCTGGCAGGAGTGTGGGTTGAATCTCAAGCTTGTGATGGCCTTTTTCATGATCAAAACTAAAAAAAAAATAATTTCTCTGAATTGTTTGAAAATAAAATTAAAAATAAAGTATATGACAGGTTTAGTTTGCATCTGGTTTTGGGCAATGACATCCATGTCAAACTTTCAAGGAAGGAAGGTGCCAGAACCATTTTCATCTGTCTAAAGGAAAAAATGTTGAGCTGATCCAAATTATTTCAGTGCAATGAAAAGAGGCCTGAGAACCAGATGAGATTCCAGTAGAATTACAGAATCATGGAATGGTTGGAGTTGGAAGGGACCTGGAAGGGTTGGAAGGGTTGCCTGACAACCCTTTCTGCAAAGAAATTTTTCCTAATATCCAATCTAAACTTTCCCTGGTGTTACTGGAGGCCAATTTGGCTTGTCCTGCCTTGGAATGTTATGTTTTTCTAGGAATGCTGGATGAAAAATCCAGTCATCATCTCCCCAAATCCAAAGCTCCAGAATCATGGAATGGCTTGGATTGGAAGGGAATTTAAAGACCGTCCAGTTCCAACCCCAACCATGGACAGGGACAACTTCCACTATCCCAGGTTGCTCCAAGCCCCATCCAACCTGGCCTTGGACACTCCCAGGGATCCAGGGACAGCCAGAGCTTCTCTGGAAAACCTGTATCAGAGCCTCACTACCCTCACAGGGAAGAATTTCATAGAATTCCAGAATCATTTTTGTTGGAAAAGACCTCCAGGATCATCAAGTCAAGGTGACTGATCGTGACCTTGTCACCGAGCCCAGAGCCCTGAGTGCCACATCCAGACATTTCTTGGACACCTCCAGGGTGGGGACTCCACCACCTCCCTGAGCAGCCCCTTCCAATGTCTGACCACCCTTTCCATGCAGAAATTCCCACTGATGTCCAACCTGGACTTTCCCTGGCACAGGTGGAGGTTGTTTCCTTTTGTCCTGTCCCCTGGGAGCAGAGCCCAACCCTGGCCTGGCTCCACCTCCTTTCAGGGAGTTGTGGAGAGTCAGAAGGTCCACCCTGAGCCTCTTTTTCCTTTTTCTCCCTTAGCCTGGAACTATCCCCAAGCTGACACAATTACTTTTTTCCCAAAACTTGGCCTGAGGCAGCTCATGGCTGAGGCAGAACCTCAGCCCCAAAACCTAGCACAGATTATCTAACACCCAGTGCCCTCTGCTCCCTTGATTCTGCTCTGAAGGAGGGAATGTTCTTCTCACTCCACGAGAGGGATAATGGCAGTAAAAGTGATCCTGTCCTATTTTGCTGCAGCGTCTTTGCATATTTCTTAAAAAAAAACCAAACTAAAACCCCACAATTAAAAGATATTTAAAACCCTATTAAGAACAAATTCCCAGTTTGCTGGCGGATAAAAACAACCTTGGGTGTATTTCATGGCCTGTGAAAAAAGGAACTCTGTCCAGTGGGCACTTGAGCTCTGATCCACCAACTCCAGTTTAGAATAAACCCCCACCTGGTGCCGTAGATAATTGTGGTTAATTACCCTCTTTGACATGAGGTAGAGCAGTTGTTGCAATTTTATGAGTCACAAACTGCTAAAATAATGATTCTTCCACTAAGCCTTAGCCTTATATCTTAATTGGAGAGAAATGTTGTTCGATAGGGAAGTGTGGAAGGATGGGGGGGAAATAATGTCCATAAAATCTTTCACAAATACCTTCCACAAAATTCCCGAGGCCCACAAGGAAACAGGAAGAGCTGACATCCTCTGCAAGTAACAAAATTCAAAGAATAATGCATCATACGTGGGTTTTGGGAAGAAAAAGTGGATCTAGAGATTCATTTCTCTGCTTTCAGGGATTTAGGTCTGGCCTGTGTGCACCATAAGCTCCTTCTATACAGTTGAAGGAGCCTAAGGATTTACTCAATCCTTTCAAGTCCAAACCACTCTCTGGAGCTGTTTAGCTCCTCATGACCCACAGGAATAACCAAATCTCATTTAAATGCCCTGGAGACATGCAGGAAGTTCCACAGGGTGAAACCGGCCTTGAAATTGAGGTTCAGATTCCTTTTCATGTCATTGCAGAAACGCTTTTCCACCTCCACTGTTCTCCTCCTGCTCTGCCCCATCCCAGTGCCCTGTCCAGCTCACCCTCACAAGTGGCACCACCTGGGCTTGGAGGGGGCCAGGGTCCAGCACAAAAAGATGCTGTATCCTGTGATTTCTCCAGATGTTTCTGTCACTAACAGCTCCATCTGCCAAGGTTTCCTTGGACAAGGTTGCCCCACAAACACGGGAGTGGAGAAGGGTTGAATGAAATAGAAATAAAGGACAATTATTTTATAATACAAGAGGTCCAAGGTGTGAGATGACATTTGGATTCAGGATGGATGAAATGAGAATCAAGGTTGCACCCCAGGATAATCCATTCTCCACTTAGCAGTGTGGAAACCCATTTTTTCCCATGACTGGAAGATCAGGAAGAGCGAGAGTGAAGATGAAGCACTGAGGGTCCCTTATCATCCTCTCATCACCTTGCACAGATATCCCAACCACAGCCCGTGATCCTTCCACCCTCAATCAGCCTCAACCACCTTTCCCAGTCCTCCCCTCTGAAGATTTTCCTCCTTTGAAAGCCTTGATTCCCATCATGCAAGTAAGACTGGAGGGGACTTCCCGTGCTTTTATCTCCTTTTCCCTGTTATCAGACTGTCTGGAAGCCGCATTCCTCCTCTCTCAGAAGCAGATGCTCCTCTGGAAGATGCTGCTGCCTCGCCACAGCTTTCCCATTCTCTGGCAGGTTTCCAAGCACAAGTTAGCAATGAGATCATCGTTTTCATGCCTTAGCTGAAGTGTCAACCATAAAGTCTTGGAAATAAAAGTTATAAAGAGGAGTTACCAGGATTCTTGCACAGCTCCAGGGATAAACCATTATCCTGCTGCTTCGGTCCCCTGGGCAGTGCAGCTTGGAGACACCTTCATTCACCTCCAGTAGCCCTGATCTAAACCTTTTTAATATTAAAGTTTATGCAAATAAATGGATGGAAAGTGAAGAAGGAAATTCCAATTTTCTTCAGACGGAGAAATCATTTTAGAGTGAAAAATAAATTTTTCCAGAGCTGCTGTCATAAAAGGGAGAACTTCAGATCCTGCCTCAGCCTCCTCTTCCCTCACTTTTCCAAACTAAGTTTTACAAGCAGAGCCTGCACAAGACCCTCAGCCTCTCCCAGAGCTCACAGCCACTCCAGGGACCACATAAATTCCTTGGATATTAATGACCAGAACCTCCAGTTTCCATCCTCACTGCAGAAATTTCAATTAATTCAACCTCCCCAATGCATTCAAAGGGCAGGACTTTTCTAAGCAGTGAAAAATATGAATTTTTCCATTTATTACATGGGGGTTGTAGCTGGGCCTGAGTGCAATCTCTGCCAAGAACTTCCCATGGACAGGGTTTTGTTTGAACTGCCCATAAAAATGAATTCACACCAGGGCTGCCTATTGATGTTCAGGCATCTCCAAGGCTGGCATTTCCCTCCGGAATATTTTGGCAACCTGATCATTCCCTTAAGGTTTTCCAGCCATGAATAGGGAACATTAATTCAAGTTTGCAATTAGAGTGGAAATGGCCTCTTGCAAAGAGCAGCAGAGAGACTGAAATGACTTGGGCTGACTTTGATTCAAGCCCTGAATCACAGCAGCTAAAATTGGGGATAATCAAATATAGCTTTTGTTACTGGGCAGGACGTGGACAAGCTCCAACAAATCCTGCTTCCAGAATTTAGTAGGTGGTTCCTGTGATTCTCCCATTAATATTTAGATTTATTGCCAGACCTGCTGTAGATGCCTCTCCCTTAAGCTAAGGAATTGAAACTTGGGCTCAAGATTTTCAAGAGGAATTCATGACACTGGAATTTGAGGAATGAAATGTTCTTGGTGTTTCTTTGGCCATATTCTGCACACACATCTTCATTCCATGGCACATTCAGGATTTTAAATGAGGAATTCAGGCATGGCTGATGTATTTTCAGAGAAAGTTGCCAAAAAAACCCCTTCTCCTGTGTTGTTGTAAAGCTCATGGTGTTGTTTTAGTGCTCCATGGTACCAGAAAAGTATCAGAATTAACTTACATTTTATTTAAAAAATAGACAGAAAAAATAAGACTGAGAAGAGTTGTTGACTGAAATTTTTGGGGGTTATAGTTGGATTTTGTTGTTGTTGTCTTGCAGGCTAAAATAGATCTTGCAGAGGTGGAACTCATCACTTTCTAAGTGAAGTATTTAGAAAATAAATTCCTGAGTTAATAATTTTAGTCATCAAAAGTATCACCAAAGGTTCATCTCGTTAAACTGAAAATGGATCTAATAGGATTGTCTTATAAAGAGAAATCTGGAAAAAATGAGAAATGGAGAATTTCCCTTTAATGGAAGCAACAGATCATAAAAAAAAATATCATCCAGGTTTAAAAAGGCTTTAAAATCATCGAGTTTAACCATCAAGCCAACACCATACCCTCAAGTGCCACATCCACACTTTTTTAAATAACTCCAGACACGGTGACTCCACCTGTCCAGCCTGTTCAATGCCTGACATCTCTTTCCACAAAGAAATTTTTCCTAATATCCAACATAAATGAGCTCCCTCACAACCCACAACTCCTTTATATCCTGAACCTGCCTCTCCTGATCTTTCACCTCCACTTCATAGCTGAAGAATGCCTTTGTCAAGCAGGATGATTCATCCTGGAGGAAGGAATCAGTCTGGAAATACAAATATCAGAATGAAGTGGAAGCCGTGGAACCTTGGATGAACAGTGCACGGAACAAGAGTCGAGAAAAAAATCAATAGGTTATTGAAATTGTAATTAGAGGAACTTATTTGTTTGTACTCGGAGGGTTATAAATCAAAAGGCCCAGGCTGAGAGATGGGGGTTTGACAGGAGGAAAGGAGGGAAAATCAATTTTTGGTATGATTTGGGTCTCCAGTCACGCATGGCTGAAGTTCAGTCATAATCCTTTCCTCGTAAATTAATGTTTTTATCACTCCTGGGATGAACACTGGCCTGGGAGGAGAGAGAGTCACACGCAGGGATGAAGTGGGGATTTATAGACAAAACTGAGCAATACTGGCTGGGTTTGTTGGGCAAGGGGAGAAGCTGCCTCACTTAAAGGATAATGATCCCTTTGGGCCATAAAAGGACATTTACAGATTGCAGCGATGATCCTTGTGGGTCCTTCCAGCTCAGGATATTCCATGAGTCTATATTCCATTATATTGGTCACTCCAGGGTTTCTCCAAATTAAACACAAGGAAAAGGTTGTTAATCAGGGAATTTCCTCCCCATATCAGCTTGTCAGCTTCTGAAATGCTTCTTCCCACACTGAATTCCTGGCTGTTCCCAAGCTCGGGGCAGTGACCCCAAAATCCCCTCTGCACAGGATTCTCCACCTGCCTCCTCACTTCCAGACTTTGGGGTGGTTCCCATTTGAGATATTTCTCAGATGATGAAGGAATTGTTCTCTGGCAGCAATTCTCAGGCATTGGTGGATTAAGGAATGGTCTGAAGGAGGAAGTCTGACCCAGCAGCCCAGATTTTTCCCAGTTTCTGTGGTTTTTTCACTCAGCCACGTTCCCCAAAATGTTTTGCTCAGGAGCAGCTTGAAGATGCGTTCTTACTCAGTTTCCTGTTTACAGAGATGTTCCATATTATCCTTGGGATTCTGGGGGGAGCAAAATCCCTCCCAGAAAGAAAAGTTCAGTCAAGAGGAGCACTAATGATGGGATTGAGAGCAGTCCTGACAAGGAGGGCTTGAGGTGGGTGTGTATAAAAAAATCACTGTTTCTTCGC
Organism: Parus major; assembly: GCF_001522545.3. Taxonomy (NCBI): domain Eukaryota; kingdom Metazoa; phylum Chordata; class Aves; order Passeriformes; family Paridae; genus Parus; species Parus major. The sequence goes on from NC_031769.1 coordinate 149,171,899, forward strand.
ATCCTAAAACAGGCACCTGTTTTAGGCACATTTTATCTGACAAACTGTAGCCCTAAAGATCATTTGAGCAGTGTCATAGGAAGATGTTTCCACTTCTAACACCAAAATCATGGGGTTTATTTTTCTAATATGCGAGATTTTCATGGTAGAGGTCTCCAGCTGGGCTGGTTCTCCCAGGGACTCTTTGCAGCTGGTGGAAAGAAACAGCTCCTGATTTATCTCAGCTGTGCTGGGCTGGCACTTCACACCCAAACATCAATAAATCATCCATCTTTTATTTTTTAATGTTTGTGGACCCAAATTCCTTTCAATGGCAACTTCCCCAGCAATGGGACAAAATCTTGTTAGGGTTAAATGCCCTCCTGGATCTGCAGGCAGCAGGAAAATAAAACCAGATGGAACTTGGAACAATGAAGAAATTTTTGCTGCACAGCTCCATCACCTCTCTGGAATGTCCACCTCTGAAATCCAGGGAATCTGCAAGTGCTGGAGTTTTTTTCACCTGTCTTCAGCACTCTGAATGTGTAATTCCTCATCAACATTCCCTGCCTTGGCTCCCCCTTCACAGCCTTTCAATAAAAGCCTCAGAGTCAAAAAAAACAGGGAATGCTCTCCTGTAATCCAAAGCAGCTCATGGATCATCCCAGCTGTGGATGATCCATTGGATGGATCCATTTCTGGATGCTGGAAGATCTCTCACAGCACAGGAAATAACTTCCATAGGGTAATTTTCACCCCCCTCCGAACTGTACACTTTTAACTCCTTGGTAAATAAATTAGAAAAAAAAAGTATATTTTTAAATTGTAAAAATGTCATTAAGTTGTTGCTGGAAAGTGCTTTAAAAATAAAAACAAAGGAATTGAGATCAGGTTAAAGTGGCACATGATGGGCACCTTTTTTCTACAACTTGCTGCTGTTTACAGAGTAAAGGTTTTGAAAAAGAACTACAAGAACTTATGGCTGCAAAACCAAATCATAAAACACAAATCATTTCCCCACTGGGAAAAACCTAATCCAATATTTGACCCTTAAACCTCTGTTTTATTCACGCTTCACTTGGAAAAGTTTTGTAAAAGCTGCACATTCCCACTCTGATTTGTCACCTCAAATCCCAAATCCAATGAAGAGTTTCCCATATCTGGATTATTTTAACTGATGTGTGAAGAACTTCAGTTGCTCTGGTTCTTTCTCCCTTTGTAAAGTGTCCCTAAGGAGGTGGTTTTCCAACACCACTTCTGCCAGAGTGGAGGAAGAATTTGGATAATTCTGTCAGGGGGATTTTTGGGGTTGTCCCCTGCTGGGCCAGGAGCTGGACTCGCTGATCCATGCAGGACCTTTCCAGCTGAGGATATTCTGGGATTCCAGGGATCCTTTGGGCATCAAATCATATAAAGAGGCCAAACACATGAACACCAGGTTCAGTAACTGTCTCAGATGTGAATATCAGATGTAACCTGTTCATTTGTGGCACCCAGTGCAACTTCCAAAATCCAATTTATTGCCCTAATTCCACCAGTGTGAACTGCAGCGGAGTTAATTATCTCCCTAAAATCAGGCAATTTGGAGAATGTTTGCTTCCAAGATTAGTCTCTTAGTCCTCATTTGGGTTTTAGGCTTGGTCATTCTTAGACTCAGGTCAGGATTTTGTGTAGGACCTGTTCAAGCAAAAAGCTGCTCTTAGGGGAGGGTGATAATTTTAATTTTCAAACAAACAAACAAACAAACAAACAAACAAACCCCAGAAGGGCATTTAGTCCTAACAAAAAAATTTAAATAATTAAATAAATACATACACAAATAAAAACCACACAAAAAACCAAACAAACAAAAAAAAACCCAAAAAAAACAACAACAAAAAAAACCCACCAAAAAACAAAACAAAACAAAACAACAAAAAAAGCCTTTCAGGGAGGAGAAAAAGGAAAAATCCTTTCAGGGAGGGAATCAATCCATAAATTGCTCAGAAACATCTCTTATGTCTTAATAGCACTTTCATGTGTTAACAGCACAGCTTGGAATATTTTAAATGGGAATGGATCACGGAAATATTGCTGGGATGAGATGCTCAGTCCTGGACTGACCACTCCTGGACTTGGGATCACTGAACTCTGAATTCCCATGACTTTCTGGGGCGCTACATCCCAGGAAAAATCCTTCAAGGGGATGCTTTGCATGAAGGGCAGAATCAGAGGATCCTGGAATGGTTTGGGTTGGAAGGAGCTTGAAGGATCATCCCATTCCAAGTTCCATGCATTTCACGATTTTGTCCTGAGTCTTGCATTATTCATAATTTCCTAATGATTTCATAATTAAGGGACACCTTCCACTAGACCAGGCCATTCCAAACCCCAGCCAAACTTGTAGCAGCAAAATACACTTTAGGAAAGGGGAATTTGTCATTTTTGTAATAAAATCCCCTACTTGGAGTCAGAAAAGGCTGATTCAATCCCCACTTTTATCCTAGTTCCGTAAGAACCTTGTCATCTCTCCTGTTTTTTATTGCATTTCGCGATTTTATCCTGAGTCTTGCATTATTCATAATTTTCTTAAATTTCTAGCTCCAGAATTTCAGATGAATGTTTGTTAAATACCCATTGTGCGATTTCCTATCTGCGGAAAGCAACTTGAAAATACAAAGCTGGATGAGAGAGAAAAATCCCTCAAAGGCTCTTTTGTTGTTGTAGCTTTTATTTATTTGTTCGACGCCAGCTTGACCCAGGATTTATCCTGTTTTTCAGTTTGCATGACGTGTCTGACAGCAGGTTATGCTGGGGCTTCAAGGATTTGGAGTTGATAAAATCAGGTAGGGAGAGTTTACACTCCCCCCCATCCTCAGCAGGAAAGGAGAGGTGCTGAAAAATCATGGTTAAAAAAAAAATAAAATCCATACAGAGAGACGCCAGATCCGTTATCCAATGAGGAAAAAAGACTCACAGTAATTATGGATGAACAAAATTCTCTTTGCTGGGTCCTAGTAAGATGAAATGTCAAATAAAAAGAGAAAAGAAAAAAGATTAAAAAAACATTAAAGGAATTGGAATTCTGGGCTGCAGTTCTCTCAGGGCATCCCACTTGTGCCAGGTCTTTTTGCAGGAAAGGAAAAATTTCCAAGGTTGTTGTTGTATTTTTACAGCATTTTTGGGAATTCCTTGTTCCAAAAACATTTCCTTGCCAATGCAAGATATTTCCATGACCTGGGCATCAATTGCCAGGACTGAGACAAGGCAAATCCCAAGAGGAGAGGAAGGAGTTAATGACGATGCTGAGCCCTTGGGAAGGGAATTCGTGACTGGATTGGAGCAAGGGGAAAAAATCCCATCAGTTTTAGCACGGCCATAAATTCCAACCTGGGTTCTAATCAAATTATGAGTGTGGGGTTGAATTTCAATACATAAAAAAGCACGGAAGCGACAGTGACAAATATATATACACATAAATGTATTGTTAGTGGATTATCCTCCAATTGTAGGTCAATATTAAATAAACACATATTTATACCACTTGTAAAAATACAAAATACACTTATTTCTTTTATTTTATTACTGTTTTCATAGATTCTGTGAATATTCTCAGCTGGAAGGGACCCTCAAGGATCGAGTCCAACTCTTACATAAATGGCTCATACAGGGATCAAACCCACAACCTATTTTAATTTATTTTAATTTATTTTACTACACAAAGAACCTCAGGAGCCATCCAGGACACCTAAATGCCAATATTCCTCAAAAAAAAAAAAAATCATGGAGAATTGTGTGAGGGATCTCCCTACAACCCACAAGGATAAAATCAATTTAAAGCTTTATTTATATCCTGTAGAAAACAGGAACAAAACCCTCTTTATCTTTTAATGGGGAATGATCCAGATTTGTTAATCAGAGATCTGATCTGGAGAGATCTGGCTCCTCTCTGAGGTGAGCAAAGTTTATTTTGGTGCAGAAATGAAAATCTCATTCTGCTGTAGAGTTAAAAAATGGAGCCTAAAAGTGATAAAAGGCAGAAATCCTGAACAGCATTAATGAAACATCTGGAATATTCCCCCAACAAATCAAGGGATCAAAGGCTGCAGGAGCTGTTGTTATTTTTGTGCTAAAGGAGGAGAAGCATTCCCAGATAATGGCTTTGCTCACTTGAGGCCAAATAATCCACTCAGAGGTGCAGAAAGCAGAATTTGTGCTGCAAAATATTTTCCCGGTATTCCTATTGACGGTATTTTCCATAAATTTCCATGAGGAAAATCAGTTAATGTCAGTAATGACACTCATTGCAGGTGTTTCTACCTAATTACTCATTAACATTCATTTTACTGTTTGGATTTAAACAATTTTCCCATCCTTCCATGGGCTCCTGGGAGAGCGGGATGTGATTCCAGAGGGCTCCTCTGTGGTTTCCAGTCTGACCAAGGAGAAACAGGACTTTTCCTGCTCAGGGAATCGCTGAGGTCTCTGGATCCTGGGTCTTTGTCCTGGGCTAAAAATGCTGCTCCAGAGCTGGAGGATCCTGGATGTCTTTAGTTATTTTTCAGCCAGTGATTCAAGGGAATAAAGTCCATGGATGTCTGTCCATGGATCCTGGCTGAGGGGAGACCTCATTCCCTACAGATCCCCGAAATGAGGCTGGATCCAGGTGGAATCGGCTTCTTCTCCCGAGGAATGAGTGACAGGATGAGAGAAAATAACCTCAAGTTGTGTCAGGGGAGCTTTTAATTGGATATTATGGAAAATTTTGTCATGGAAAGGGTTGTAAAGCGTTGGAACAGATGCCCAGAGAAATGGTGGAGTCACCATCCCTGGAAGTGTTAAAAAAACCATGGATTTAAGGATTTGGTTTAGTTTTGAACATGGTGGTTGATGGCCTGGGCTTGATGATTCCAAAGGTCTTTTCCAACCTTAAGGATTCGATGATTTTTCCCCTTGGGTGAGGTGAGGAGCCAACATCAGAGCAGGGAGCAAATTCCAGAAATTAAATGTTTCCTCTTCTGTTTGCAAAAGCCTGGGGAGCTGATTTGACCTTGAGGTTGGCTCTTCACAATATCAGCATTCTCTCCCCTAACATGACATTTCCATGGCAACAGGGATGGAACAAGATGATCTTTAAGGTCCCTTCCAACCCAAACCATTCCATGACTTTGTGATTTTATATCCAGTCCAAAATGTTGCTACTTTTGCTGACTTGATGTGTTGTAAATGTGCAACAAAAGTTGAACTTTGAGAGTTATGAAGGTTAAATTCCCCCATCCACCCCATAAAATAGTAGTATGGATTTTTCTGACTATTTCCTTTAATTTCTTCCTATCCTACAGAAAGAAAAAGTTCAGGACTTAAGCTCACCACAACCCACGTGTTTAAACCAAAATAAATGAAGGGTAAAGTCAGTAGGTTTAATTTAACCTCCTTGGTCATCTTGTGCAGCTGGAAGCGTAGAAAAAGACATAAAAACCCTCCAAAATCTGCTCAGAACTCATGTGAAGAATTTATTTGAGTTGGTGCAAGTGGATTTCACTGCTGGACATGGAACATCTGCTTATTTCAACCCATCCGGAGTGTTCATGGCAGTAAATACATCCTCAAGGTGTTAAAAATAAAATTTTGGGATTTTTCCAGGCTTTTTGGGCCCTTTTCCAGGGCTGCCCAGTCCCATAACAGCAAAGACAACAGGATGACCCCACACCCCTTTCTAATCCAGAACTTTCCTGCTCTCGTAGCTCCTGAGGTGCCCCAGCTCCCTCATCCCTGTGGCAGAAATTTCCCAGGTGCTGGCTAATTGAGATTCCCAGCCACTCCTTTCCCTGCTCATTCCACATTCCTCGGGAGCTGCTGCTTTTCAAAACTCATTAGTGGCATTTATCCTCATTTAAATGAGGAGAAGCCACACAGGTAAGATCTACAGATGGCTGATTGTCTGCGGAGAATCGTTAAAACTCGGAGAAGATAAAAAAAGGGAAGAAGAAGAAGAAGAAGATTATGCTGAGAAGATAAAAACCTCCCACAGCAAATTATCTGTGGGGGAAAGGAAGACAAAGGTCTGCTGGAAGGCAGGGCTGGCTCTTGGGAAGGACTCAGGCAGCTTCTGAAGGAGCAGAGGGGAATGTGTGGAGAGAATTTCATCTCTCAAAGTGACAAGAAAAGGAAAAAGCAGAACAAAGTGATTAAAGAGGCAGGAAAGAGCGAGTTGATGAGCTGGGGAGCAGAAGATGTGTGGGGGAAAAAAGAGGTGCTCAAACAGCAAAATTATTTCTGGATGAGGGATGTAAAAGCATTGCTCAGAGCCCAAATCCTGTGGTTTTGGTCACATCCCGATGTCCAAGCAAGGCTGGGAGGTACACAAGCACATTTGGACTCTGGGTCATTCTCCAAGGGATCATGGAATCATGGAAAGATTTGGGATGGAAGGGATGTTTGAGGTCACCCAGTTCCAGCCCCTACCATGGGCAGGGACACTCCCACTAGACCAGATTGCTCCGAGATCCAGAGATTTGACCTTGAACTCTTCCAAAGAGGTTTTTTTTAGATTAGATATAAGGAAGAAAATCTTCACTATGGGAGAGGTGGGGCATTAGAAGAGAATTCCCAGAGAAGTTGTGGATATCCCATCCCTGGAATGTTTTAGCAGCCAGATAACTCAGAGATATCAAATCTTTCCCACCTCTGGGTGCAGATATTTCCTTTGTTAAGCAGAAATTCTCTGTTTGGCAGCAGAGCTGAATTTCTGCTCACTGCTTTCTGTTTTCTCAAAGTCTTAAAAATATACACAGGCATTAAGAACACCCTGAAATAAAATACTAAAATCCTATTCAGTTTTATGGGGCGCCCTAGGCATGAAATATTAACAAAAACATCTTGCAGTTAAAAGGGTTCTGTACAATGAGCTCTTGACCCCCAAACTGCTGCTGGCATCTACCAGGAAATAATATCTCCCTTCTTCCATCACCTCAGTCACCCTGAGTGGTCGGGGGCAAAGGGGTTTGTTGCTTTTTAACTCTACTCTGATCCTGCTTGTGTTTAAAACACTTTTTTTTTTTCCCTGCAGGTTTCTTGTTTGCTGTTCACAATTTGCTCACTGGGATTTAGATGCTGACAGTATTCAGCTGATAAGTCCCTGTTTATCTCCTGAATTGTTTTCAAACCCACTTTTTAAATAATGTGCAGAATAAGAAGAGGATGGACCAGAGGATCCAGAGGATTCCACTGTAGTTGAACCATTTTAATGGGGGTAATTCCAGGCAGGATGGGACTCGGAGTGACCTGGGCTAGTGGAAGGTGTCTCTGTCCATAGATTGGAACCATTAAGGTGATCTTTAAGGTTCCTTCCATCCCACGTAATTCCATAATTCCATGATTCTAAGGTTACAGTGGCCAGACACGTCACCAGCAGCTGCCTGGGTAAGTGAGGGAGTAGGAGCTGCCTTCTTACCCTAATTAAAAAAAAAAAAAAACTGGATTTTTTTTTATTTTTTTTTTTTTTATTAATGGATATTGTTTTCATTGTTTTCCCCATGGCAAAAAAGCATTTTAGGAACACCCAGCTGGAATTTCAGACTCAAGAACTGGTTCTTCCTGGCTATTCGTTGTCCAAGGAACATTGCTAGGCATTTCCCAAATTTCTGTCTGTGGGAATGACTGTCCATTATCCCACATTTTTATATATGTAAAGGAGAAAGCTGAGGCAGTGGGGGATTTCAAAAAACCTTCAAAAGGGATACATGGAAAAATAAGAGGAAAAAAACCTGTTTTTCTGACTCCTTCCTGAAATAGGATAAAGGTTACTTTTCTGTTTGGTCCTGAGGGTTTACAGGTTCCTTAACTTTTTTTTTTCTGACTCTTCCACCAGGTTCTTCAGGTTTTCCAGCTCTGGAATGTTTGATTATAACAGCTTCTACATCAGTCTTTTGAAAACCAAGGGATGCAGCTGCTGCTGCTCAGACAAAAACACTGAGCATCCTCCCTGCCTGATTCTACTCACTTTGGCTCCACTTTTCCAGCTGTTTTCTCCAGACACAGGGATGAAAAACATATTTTTGAAAACCCCAGCCTGGATTTTTGAGTAGTTCTATTTTAAAAAAAGATCCATAGGAATGCCCTGGGGCTGGAATAAACAACTACAGCCCCCATCTATACCTGATCAAAAATATCAAAGCACATTTGGTAGCAGGGAAAGGATGTGTTCTGTCCAGGGAAGTCTGCTCAGCAGGGAAATTTTCAGGAAAACTGAATGCCATGAAGAAAGGTGAAACAGAGTTATAAGATCTCACCATGGATTATGATAAGAGGTCATTTTCTGCAGCAGAATTCTGAGAATTCAAGGGTTTTTCCCTCTTTTCTATCTAATAATCAGCTAAGCAGTGTTGTCATCCTCTGTCATTCCCTCTACCCTCATCTGGCTGAAACAATTAACTCCATTTTACAGCTCCTTTCGAAGTACAGAATGGTAAAAATCAGTCATAAAGGATGGGAAAAAAACTCTAAAAGAGATTTTATAGTTAGGGCAGAAAAATATTCAGTATTAAAAGCAGGATCCACCTTTCAAATATCTTCAGGTTAAAATATTATTAGAGTATGAAATGAATGTTCCCACATAAGAAAACTGCTTGCAAAACCAGGTCTTTGCAATTAGGGCAGCCACAAAAACTCAAAAATCATGAGATGAGGTTAAAAATGACAGGAATTTAAAAAACAACAAAAAAACCCCACAATATTAATTCATTAAATGATGAGTTTCTTGATTGTAGAACTTGCTGGTTTTGTGCCATTCTGTGCCTGCAGTTCACTGAGGACAGACCAGTCTAAGAAATCCTTCTTTCAGCCCCAAAATATTTCTGTTTGGGGCAGTCACTGATGTGGCAGAAAGTCTGGCACCTCACATCCCTGGCAAAATCCAGCAGCCCTGTGACCCCAAAACTTGAAAGTAGATCTTAAGCATAGAATTACCTCAAATATAAAATATCTGACAGGAGCCATTTTAATGAAAATTCTGTAACCAGCTCAACTTTTCCAAAAAGTTCCTTGACCTTTTAGAGCACCCAAGATAACCTAACAAGATATTCCAGTGGGAATTCAAACCATGAGGGAATATTTTCCCCCTCAGAGGTTGTGATTTTCTCAGGTGTCACAACCTTTATCTAAGCAAGAATTGTACTTATTTAATTAAAAGCTAAAAATAGAATTATAGAATGGTTTGGGTTGGAAGGGACCTTAAGGATCATCTCATTCCAGCCCTCTGCCATGGGCAGGGACAATTTCCACTATTCCAGGTTATCACAGCCCCATCCAGCTCCAGCATGGAGCAAGAATTGTGTTTCCCGCCTTGCCCTCTGCTGAAACAAAGTGAGTTTAATCAAAGAATGTGGTCACTTTTATTGAAAATTGGTTTGGGCCGTTTCCATTCCATTCCATCTGTAATTAGTGAGATAAGGGAGATGGGATTTGGCAGGAAGACACAAAGTCTCAGTCCAATAACTCTGTCACTCCGGGTAAGGAGCTGCTGTCACCTCCTTGGCTAAGAGCGGCATTTTTTGTGAGCCATTTTTAGCATTAAGGATTCCTGAGCTGCTCCAAAGCCACCAGGAGAGGCTGAAAGGCAGAATGTTCATCCCAGATCTCAAACCCTGCACTGCTCTGAAAGATTTGGATAAAGTTTTCCTACATAAAACAAGAGTCCAGTTTTGCCTTTTCCCATTTCCTGCATTCTGGTGACGCAACGTAACTTACAAACTACGCGTAAGTGCTGCCAGAATTCCAGCAAAACCTTTCCACTGTGCACACAGTGATGGAGAAGTGGAGTTTCCTCACTGATCAAAGTTTTACACACATTTTTGGGGGTACAAAATCAAAGTGAGGCACCCACGGGTTGGTCAGGGTAGTTTGAGTTATTAAATGTGGCTGAGTTATTTGTAGTTTGAGTTGTTAAGTTTCCAGTGACACTGGAAGCGAAGGGGGGTCATGGCCAGAGCTGTGTCCTGGGAACTGGGATTAGCCAAGTCCATCCCACATATGCTCAGAATCTACCTGGTCCTGACAGAAACAAAGGCAGCAAAAAAAACCAGATGCCAACAATTCCTTGTGAGATCCCACCTGGAGCACTGCATCCAGCTCTAGGGTCCCCAGAATCAGGATGTGGAGCTGTTGGAGTGAGTCCAGAGGAGACCATGGAGATGCTCCAAGGGCTGGAGCCCCTCTGCTCCGGAGCCAGGCTGGGAGAGCTGGGAATGCTCACCTGGAGAAGAGGAGAAAGCTCTGGGAGAACTCAGAGCCCCTTCCAGTGCCTGAAGGGGCTCCAGGAGAGCTGGAGAGGGACTTGGGACAGGTCCCTCCCTCAAGGATGGAGGGACAGAACACAGGGAGTGGCTTTCTGCTGCCAGAGGGTGGGGTCAAATGGGATATTGGGAAGGAATTCTTGGCTTTGAGGGTGATGAGGCCCTGGCACAGGTTGCCCAGAGAAGGTGTGGCTGCTCCATCTCTGGAAGTATCCAAGGCCAGGTTGGATGGGACTTGGATCAGCCTAGGATGGTGGAAGGTGTCCCTGCCCATGGCAGGGTGGAACAAGATGGTCATTAAGGTCCCTTTCAACCCAAACCCTTCCATGATTCCATAACCCCTTTGTGGGCCCCATCCTTGCACCGTGTCCTCTATAGAGTAAAAATAATGTTTGTATCAAACCCACAGCACCAGGAAACCTTGTATGGATGGAGGTGGAAATAATCCCATCAGGCACATGGGGTTAAAAGAGTCAGCCAGGCCTGAAGAACATTTGGTGGTGGCTGAGATCTGCCTGTGCTGTCTGCAGCCAACAGCAAATCCAGAGATGGCCTAGGCCATGTCCACAACAAAATAATTTCCACCCTACAAAAATAAAAGTACGCAGAATTTTGTATGGGTTTTTTAGGGCAGTCCTTGGAACATTCCTGGCCCTGCTCAGCTCCTCTGCCTGCTCTTAGCAGGAATGTCAGGGCATCCCCCTTTGATGTTCATCCTGTTTTGCACAAACTCTCAGCAGCACCTGAGTCAGAGCATTAACAGAGAGGATTTCTCTAGCACACAATATTCCCCTGCTCTGCTCCCCCTGGGCCTTGTCTGAGCTGGAAACTGCAATATCGCTGCTGGATTCTCTCATTTTAAGAATATTTGCAGAGGCACCTTCCATCTGAAAATCTTGGCAGAGTTCCTACACCCAGGTTTCCTTGGGAGCCATCAAATTATTGACTGAGCATGGAAGTTGTTAAAGCTTTCAGACTCTGTTTGGTTGTTGACTTTATGTTCTCCCATGATTCAGTTTTTATGAGCAAACGCACAGACAGCACAAACTCCTTGTGATATTCCCAAGTGGAAAACCAGAAACAACTGAGACCTTCTTGGAACATTTCATAAAGGGAGCGTGAGGCAGTGGAACTTCATTTGCTGGCTGCATAAGTAATTAAATACACAGAAAAGACCTGGCTCTTTCCAACACTGATCACAATAATCCATTATTCTTCTCGGGGTTTAATGAGTGTTTGTACTAAAAGCCTGTTTGGAGTTTTAACGAGAGTGCTGTGACTGACATTCAGATAATGAAATGAACGGGTTTCATATCCTCGAAGCTCCCATTCTCACAATGATCCCAAAATGCTCTGTGATTTTTACAGCTCGGAACGATGGAATGCAAAAATTGGGTTACTTTTTACTCGTGTCCCGTTCACAACTCTGCCACAGTGAACTGTGGAGTGAGGATCAGGCTCAGACAGGAAGGCAAATATTCATTTTGGAATATTTAAACAAATTCTTTGTCTCTTGGAAGGATCTGCCTTATGAAACTTTGCCCTCTCAAATAAGATTTTAATTTCATTTGTTTGTGAGGTCTTGGGGCTTAAAGGAGAGCTGGGAAGGCTTCAGTGGAGGATTCATCTCTGTTCCTTCCCTGCCAAGTTAATATGAGATAAATCACCAGCTGGAAGTGTCTGTTTCTGTCTGCCAGCCACAGAAGGAGCCTAAACACTTCTCTAGGATGAGTCATTTAATTGATAGTTGTTAATTTAACCAAGGTGGACTCAGCTCCCAGAGTTTGTGTATTTTATGGGATAAGGGACTGTCGCTTCATCCAGCAGCATCAGTCCAGTTTGGAGAGTTTATCACAGAATCCAAGCATGGTTTGGGTGGGCAGGGACCTTGAGGATCATGGAATTCCACCCTCCTGCCATGGGCAGGGACACCTTCTGCTATCCCAGGTTGCTCTAAGCCCTGTCCAACCTGGCCTTGGATCCTTACAGGGCTGAGTTTGACTGAAAACACATCCCTTGATTCAAAAGTGTGAAAAAGTAGAATTTTGATTCTTCTGAGAATCTTTTCTTTCTACCAACTTAGTCATCTCTCCCCGTATTTTAAATGTTTGTCCTGTTTGATATTGGAATTTTTCTAACTTTGTTCCATCCCTCAGCTACACGTCTCTGCTGGATTAAAGAGCTGTTAACAATTGTGGTGGGGATTTTTTTTCTCCTTCTGAAAGGCTTTATTCACCTAATCAAATCACTCTCCCTTATTTTGTTCATATAAACAGATGGAACATGCTCCACATAAAATCAGAAATAAGCAGGAAAGGCAACCTTAAAACCAAGCAGATTTTTGCCAGCCTTGGGAGTTCATTTACAGATAAAATGAACTGTTCTGCTCGTTCTCTGTGAACCCAGTGAATAAATATATGAGATTCTGGAAGGAGCTGAGTAATGGTGGGATGAATTTCTACTTGTTTGCCAGAGGGGGTTAAATGGGATATTGGGAAGGAATTCTTGGCTTTGAGGGTGGTGAGACCCTGGCACAGGTTGCCCAGAGAAGCTGTGGCTGCCCCATCCCTGGAAGTGTTCAAGGACAATTTGGATGGGGATGAATTTCTCTTTGTTTGCTTAGAGGAAGTTATAATCCCTGGAAACTGATTGTTATGGGGAATAAGAAAAAATATTGGCAAAAAACCCCCAAAAACTTCCAGTGCAGATTTTCACTATCCCAGTCTTAGGATTCCTACCATGGGCTTGAAAATAAAGCATTAGCAATCAGCTGGAGAGACTGGTCCATGTGGGAGGAGGACAATGGCTGGAGGTGAGTCCCAGAGTGAGATTTCCATGTCTGAAGGACAATGAATGAATGAATGAATGCAAGGAGGAAGAGGAGAACAAACGTGGTCCCACTGATTTGTACAATTTCCCAAAGGCATTTTAGGAACTGCCTGATTTCCATGGTTTTTCTTTCCAAACTGCATCTTCACAGCTCCAACTCCAGCCACTGCAATAACTCTGGATCTCTCAATATCCGTAAAAGATTTGGTGGAGCTGTTTAGGGAAATAGAATGATTTGTTTGTTTGTTTGTTTTTAGTTGGAACAACATTGAAAATTCCCTATCCTTTCTCAGTGTTCAGAAGTAAATATTTCCTCTTTGAAAACATCACTAAAAAGAAACTTATATTTATTTTACTGGAAAGTATAGACAGTTCCAAAATAAAAGTGAAATTAGAGCTTTCTTTATTCTTAAGCATCATTCCAGGATTTTTCTACCTTGCCCTTTGCCAAGGTATGGGAGAGAGTGGTCAGTTTCCAAGAAGGTTTAGAACACATATTAGGAGGGGTGGAATTTTTTTCCTGGAGGGTTGTAAAGCATTGGAACAACCAGAGGAGTGTTGGAATCACCATGCCTGGAAGAGCTCAGCCAATGTGGATGTGGTTTTTGGGTGGTGTAACCATGGTGGTGGTGCTCAATTAACAGTTAGACTTGATTATCTTTTCCAACCTTAATGATCCCATGATTCTAGGATAAAAAAGGATATTTTTCTCCAGGCTTTGAAATCCATCTTCTCATCTCCAGCAGCTCTAGTCAGTCCTGATGATCAGCAGCAGCCCTGAAGCCAACTGGCTCATCCCCAACTTGTGGGCTTGTCCACATGGACCCCCCCTCTCATCCTGCACTCCGAATTCCCAACTTGTTTCCTGCCAGCTGAATTTCCAGGTAAAAAGACACAGAAAGGATTTTGGAGACTTCTGGCACCCGGGACACAGCCCTGTGTGCCCACATTTGCTCTGCCCAGTTCCTGGGAGTGCAGGTCCTTGAGAGTTGAGCCAGAGGGGCCATGCTCAGTGATTTAAGTCTGTCCTGAATTATCCAGGCATATTCCATGGATTACAGAGGTCTCAGTCAGATATTCTGAAATTTGTTAAGGGAACTGATGTAATAAGAGAGTCTAAATATTTCAGCTACAATAACCTTCACCTTTCCCTCTCTCCCTGCAGTATCTCACTATTGCATTTCCAGCGCTTGTTACAGCTGGGTAATTCCTTTATCACTTTAAGTCTACTTGTTAGATCTCCCTCTCTCTCTCAATCTTCCCACTTAATTGTTCTCACAAAGTTTCTGGGATTTATTACTGGTTTTGAGCTGGAGGTTCACCTCCCAGGCCCTGGAAATTCCCAGCAAAACCCTCACCTCCTGTCAATCATTCTCCCTCAGAGAGCTGTGGGTGAGGATCAGAGAAGCAGGGGATAGTTCAGGTTGGAAAAGCCCTCTGAGACCATGGGGTTCAACCATTCCTTCAGCACTGCCACGGCCACCAGTGACCCATGTCCCCAAGTGCCACATCCACACAGCTTCCAAATTCCTCCGGAAATGGAGACTCCAGCACTGCCCTGGGCCTGTTCCAGTGTCTGACCACTTCTTGGGAAGGAAATTGTTTCCAATATCCAATCTAAACTTCCAGTGGCACAGCTTGAGGCTTTTCCCTCTTGTTCTGTTGCTTCTTACCTGGGAGAAGAGCCCAATGCCCAGGTGGCTCCACCCTCCTGTCAGGGAGTTGTAGAGAGTGATAAATTCTTCCCCGAGATTCCTTTTCTCCAGGCTAAGAATTCCCAGCTCCTTCAGCCGCTCCTCATCACATTTGTGCTCCAGACCTTTTAACAGCTTTGCTATCCTCCTCTGGACACTCCCTAGCATCTCCATGTTTTATTGTCTTTAAATGATGTTGGATCACATGATATCCTGAAGGATATTCTGTTGCAAAGGATCCGCAAGGATCACGAATCCAGCTGCTGGCCCTGCACAGGACACTCCAAGAATCCCACCATGAGCCTGAGGCCATTGGCAAAACACTTCCTGATCTCTGGCAGGCTTGAATCTGTGAGCAATTCCATGAGGAGCCTGTTCCAGTGCTTGACCTCCAGAGTGTAAAGCTTGTGGTGCCTGTATGGAAATGCAGGAGATGGATGAACCCCCTCAAGAAGTTGAGGGTGTCTGCATTAGCTGAGGATTCCAAGATGATCTTCGGCATCCCTGCAAGATTTCCCTGCTTTGAATGTCCTTTTTCCTTGGGCTGCATTCCAGCTGTGACCCAGCCTGTCGTGATAAAAGCTCCTCCCATATTGTTGTGTTCCACTCGCTTCATCCTCTACTTCTCTTCCTCTGATTCTTCCATTAATCACAGAATCATAGAAATCTTGAGTTGGGAGGAACCCAAAAGGGTCACCAGGTCCAACTCATAGCTCTGCCCAGGAAAACCCCAGGAATTCAGACCCTGCCTGGGTCATTACCTAATTCTTCCTACGATGTGACAGGGTCAAGAAAATGAATGCGAATGCAAAGAAATTTGAATGCAGATTTGGAGGGGCCTTCTGCTGTGGTGGGCAGCTTGGAAGTGTGGATGATATTTTCCAGAAAATTCTCCCTCCTTGGATGACGTCCAGGTAGGGAATCTACAGCTTTGTGATGCTGTCCAGCATCATAAAAACTGGAGTGAAACATTAAATTAATGTAATCAATGTCAAAATGTTCAGGTCCTGGTTTTGAATTCTGCCCTCACATTGTACCTCAAATTCCAATAGAAAATAAATAGCATGTTTCCTTTATCCTTTCTACTTTTCTCTTCCTAAAAAGCAGCATCTGTTCTCTCTCTTCTTCCCTATGAATTTTCCAGATTTGACAAACCTCCAGCCATGACGCTTAAATATTGTTTCTCTTCCTTCTGTCCCTCTGGACAATTGTGGTCTCGGTGGTTTTAGCACAGAGTTGTTTCTCCTCTTCATCCTCTCATGATCTCAAGGTTTAGTTCATCAATTTATTCCCACACATGTGCCAAAAAATCATGGAATGGCTTGGATAGGAAAGGAGAAGGAAGGTTCCAGTCCCTTCCATGGGCAGGGACACCTACCACTAGACCAGGCTCCTCCAAACCCTGTCATACCTGCCTTGGGCACTTCCAGGGATGGGGCAGCCACAGCTGCTCTGGGAAACCTGTGCCAGGGCCTCAGCACGCTCTCAGGAAGGAATTCCTTCCCATTATCCAATCTAAATCCACCCTCTTTCAGTTTAAACCATCATCCCTTGTCCTGTCACTTCAGACTCCTTTAAAAATCTCTCTCTTTTGTAGCTCCTTCAGGAGCTGGATGACCACAATTAGGTCAGCCCAAAGCCTTCTCTTGTCCAGGCTGAATAATCCCAATTTTCCTATCCTATCCTCACAGCAGAGCTGCTCCATCCCTCGGATCATCTTGGTGCCTCCTCTCAACTCTTTCCACGTCCTCCCTGTGCTGGGACCCCAGAACCACGTGGGGTGTCATGTGTAGGGAATTTCTACATTCCAATGGCCAAGAAAAGGGAGTGGTCATGGAGAAAATCAGGACAGACACGCAAATATCTGCAGCTTCTTATCACTGCTCCACACGAAGGGGATTCTGTCACAACTGCAAGAAGTATCAGGCAAAAGAAATTGACTGGAATTCTTCCACTGAAAATGCTGGATTGACGGGATCGATGCAGAGCAGGAAAGCTTTAAAATAGTGAAATTGAAAGGCTGCAAACAAGCTCCAATTCTGTGGGACACAGAAGAGAGGAGTAATTTTCCTACCCGCTTGCCTGTCAATCAGTGCAATCACCTGGAAGGCCTGGAAAATAACCAAAAGTCCCTGTTCACACAGAAAGAAGAATGCAAATGGTCATTAAGGCTCCGTGTAGGTGCTGGGACAAGAGGAACCTCATGAGGGAGAGGTTTAAAACAAAGTGGTTCTGATGATGGTGAGGCATTTGAAGCAAAACATTTGTTTGTGCCTGCGTGTGTGCACGAGGAACCTGTGCTTTTGCAAATTAGCATTTTCCAGTTAGCAACAGGAGAGGCTGGAATGTTGTTCTGGTGCCAGGAACTCCAGGTGGGTGATTCTGAACAGCTCAGTGTTCATTTGGCTGAACCCCTGGTGTTTAGCAACCCAAATGTTGTTGTCCTGAGGGAGGGATCACCGCCTTTATCCCAGCATTTTCCCAAATCAGTTGTGCTCATTCATTCAGGATGCAAATTTTCCTTTTTCCTTTTGCTCCAAACCCTCCAGGAGGGTTGGGAAGTCAGCACAATTTGATGGAGCCCTGCTGCAGCCACTCAGTGCTGGTTCTGCCATGGGGAGGTAGCTGTGCTTTTGTGGAGTCATCCTTGTTTGGAAAACAATCATCCCGTCACATCCTGCCAGGGAGGGGCAGGGTGTTCATGCAACCCACAGCAGTGGGTTCCTCAGCCACCTTTTGTCAGGGGCTGACAGGCAGCCCAAAACCACCAGGAAATCACAGCCCTGTGCTTCAAAAGTTGTCAAAGGATTTGTCTCTGCGCTGGAAAGTTTGAACAGGTCTGGAAATGGGGTCAGGACACAAGATACTTCTCTGTTCCCTCCTCCAAGCATCTCTGGTTTCCACAGCTCTGGATCTAGAAGATGTTTCTTCTCTTCCCCACACCAAAACAGTATTTTTAGTTTTCTTTAAGGCTGCAAGCCACCAAAATGCAAAAGTGCTTTAACAAATGCCAAAGTGCTTTAATTCTTTAAAACAGAGGTATAAAGGAGAGCATCTAAACAGAGGCAAATTTTAGCACTCATGTCCCAGCTGGGATGTGGGATGTTTACACTCTGTGGACAGTGTTATCCTATCAACTCATATCAGGTTAGATTTTGGGAATAAATTCTTCCCTGGGATGGTGGTGAAGTCCTGGAGAAAAGCTGTGGCTGCCCCTTCCCTGGAAGCATTCAAGGCCAGGCTGGATGGGGCTTGGAGCAGCCTGGTCTGGTGGAAAGTGTCCCTGCCCATGGCAGGGGGCTGAAATGAGATGATCCTGAAGCTCCCAAACCATTCCAGGGTTTTATTTCCTGGTAAAATCTTTGATCAGCTCCATCAGGCTGACTCAGAGCTGCTGACAGGTCTCTTTATTTTTTACCAACTGCAGCTTTCAAAAAGCCAACCCTTTACCTCACAGACTCGTGGTAGATATTCCAGAGGGTAAATAGGCACCTGCTTGTCACCACAGTGAAATTTAAACACAGATATATTAATTTATAACAGCAACCTGGATTGTGATTCTGCAAACTTGATTTTTCCTGGCAAGTTTCTGCCACAATCTCCCCATCCACCAAGCCTCAGGAAAAGATTTCACACAAGAAACTCAAATTCATTACCAGGCCTGCAGAGTTCACTAAACAAATGATCCCTCAATGTGGAAGTTACCGAGTTTGATGGAGAATCTCATGAGTAGCTTGGAGACAACAGGTATGGGTTAATTGTTCTGTTTCCTCCAGGGTGATGATAAGAGGCCACTGGGAGGAATCAGAAGAAACAAAAGCAGGTGGTTCTTTATTCAAACTGTAGTTAAGCTGTCCCAGGATATGATGGATGTTAAAAGCTTAGTGGAGCTCTTGGAATAAATGGATAGCTCCTGGAAGATAAATCCATCAAAGGCTTCTGGGAAACAGAGAGCATCTCTGGAAGTCTCAGGGATAAAAATGACTGGAGAGTGGAGGGCTGGAGGGAAAAAAGTCCTCCTGAGCTTTCTCGTTACTTAGGGAAATTGTCTTCCCATGATTACAGTGGGATTTTGGGCACTCAGAGGCAGGAGAGCAGCTGGATGGGCCTTTAGCTGACAAAGTGTACCTGGTTTTATGGGGTTTTTCTGTGGGAGAGAGGTAAATGAAGCTACAGATAAATTATATGACAGAAAATAACCTAAGTGAAGGAGATTGAGGATTGTGAGCAGGAAATCATCAAACACCATGATCCAGGATCCACCTGGGGTCAGAGAAGTCACAAATTTTCCAGGATGTTCACTACAACCTTTTCACCCTGATCCTTCTACATCCATGGTATTCTGAGTGTTAAACCTGATCCAGGTCACCAGCCCAGCTTGAGCAGGACACGCTGAGACCATGAACAGCAGCTCACCATCCCCTTACTCCTGATGCCTCCTGATGTGTCTCTTCCTCTGGATCTGGGGAGGGGAAGGATCCAGTCTAACTCAGGCCAGCTCAGGGCTGACAACCCTCTTGGAGAAGAAATGTTTCCTGATGTCCAGTCTAAACCTCCCCACGTGCTGTGAACCATTCCCATTAATCCCGTCCCTGGATTCCAAGGAGGAGAGCTCAGCATCTCCCTTTCCCCTTCTCCTCAGGAGAGCAATGAAGTCACCCCTCAGCCTCCTCCCCAAACTGGACAAGCCCAAAATCCCCAGTCATTCCTCATAGGACACAACTTCCAGCCCTTCCACCAGCTTTGTTTTCCTGCTCTGGACACATTCAAGGACATTCACGTCCTTCCTAAATTGGGGGGCCCAGACTTGCATTCAGTGCTCAAGGTGGGGTCTTTCCAACCCTGGATACAGTGGGATCATCCTCTCTTTTTGACCAAATGGTTCCTCTGAGTTTGATGCATCCCAGGCTGGGCTTCGCCCTCTTGGCTGCCAGGACACAAAAGAACCATATTTGAAATTTTGAAGAATCTTTAGCTTTTTTTTTTTCATCCTGAAGCCAAAAAGAGGAAAAAAAGAAAACAGGGAGAAAATTCTATTTAACTTGAGAATTAAGAAGTTGTTGGGCTATAACAATGGAAGATGTGAAAGGAAGAGCTAAAGAACAAAAGTTGAAATGGATCTTGACGGGACCTGCCCTGAAGATCTGAAGGCAGGAAGCTGCAGCCATTCCAGAAGTTTAAACAGCTACACATGGCAGGAGTCCCTCAGAAGCTGCAGCAGGACATTCTCCCTTTAATATTGCTTTGCTTTCTCTCAGTGGTCTCCAGGTCATCCAGGAACTGTTTGATCAGCTGGATAAAATCCTCTACTTTGAATAAAAGGGGATCAGAAGAGAAAAGTCTGAAAAATTGATGCCATGCATCCAGTCCTACAATTCCAGGACACAGAACAAGCTCTCCACAAGAGCAGTCAGAGTTCAGTGTGTTCCAGCACATATTTTTTGCTGCCAGTCCAATATCCAGAGGATTTATTGGAGCCAACACTTGGTTTGTATTATCACAGAGTTTTAAGAGGCTTTCTGTCCTGATTTAGAAATTGGCGGCGATTAATTATACTCAAAAACCATTACAAAAGTTCTACCCCTTGATTATATTTCATACTCAAAAGGAACTTGTCTCAGATTTCTTCTCCGAGTTTATCCAGCTTCACTTTCCAAGGGATGCTGTTGGGACTTTTTTTGGCAGAGATAAACTGATGTAAATTTTTTCAGGCTGTTATCAAATAATTTCTTGACCTTCCCCTCTGCTAAGCAGGCTCTGTTCATTCTGTTTCAAGACAAATCCAGTGTTTAAATGACTCTGCTCTGAACCATCTCCAATTTATCAACTTCTTTCCACTGTAACACATAATCTTACCAGTGACAGAATTAACACAGCCTCGGCCAAATGGAGGATCCGTGTTTATGCCTCAAGGAATCCCATTAGTCCCTCTTGGCTCCTGTATGGAAGTAGGAGCTCATATTTGCCTGATTATCTGCCATGAGCCTTTCCCAGAGTTACTGCTTTGTGTAAGCCCTATAAAAAAATCAATCCACTCTATATGGTAATTTGTAGGACGGAGTCAACCCCTGATGGATGACTGAGCTGCTTTATTTGCTCTGCAGAATTTTGGCCTCCTTGAAATACACACTATTTGTCTGAGCACTGTTTGCTAAACGATCCCTGTGTCACCACACAGACAATTCCATCCTTCTTCCTTAGTCCCCCACAAGCTCAGTGAAATGTATAAAATTTGATTGTTGTATTTTATTCCCGGCATCTGAACAAGGAGGGAGATGCTTGATACTGAAGGGCCAAAATTGATCTTTTCAGAAGTCCATTATAAATAATTATTTAGGACTGGCCTGACAGGGCCTGTATTAACTTGGGGAACATTTGCACGGGAGATTTGTAATTCCTTGATCTACAGAGGAAGGAAGACATTCTTCCTGATGTCCATCCTAAATCTCTCCTGGAACAGCTTCAGGTTGTTTCCTCTGGTCCTGTTCCTTGTTCCCTGGGAGCAGATCCCGAGCTCCTCTGGCTCCATCCTCCTGTTGTGAGTTGTGGAGACCCAGAAGGTCCCCTCGAGCCTCCTTTTCTCCAGAGAATGATGATGCTTTTGGAAACAGGAATACCAAACAGAACCCCTCCTTTTATCAACATCTGCAGTTAGATGAGACAAATCCCACCTCAGGTCATCCCAGGCCAGTCTTCCTTTCAAAGCCAGCTGAAGCCTGCAGTGGGTGAGGAACACACCAAGGACAGGAAGCAGCAGGAAATTGTCCCACTTCTCCCAATTTTCCATTAATTGTGACATCCTTTGGATGACCTGGGGCTACAGCCCCAAAATCAAGGACAGGAAGTAGCAGGAAATTGTCCCACTTTTCCCAATTTTTCATTAATTGTGACATCCTTTGGATGACCTGGGGCTACAGCCCCAAAGTCTTTTGATAGCTTTTATTTCTAGCAGCAGAGCTGTGAATCAGTGCCCTTATTGTTCTGGGTGTATAATAAGGGTTTATAAATGAGTTTATATGATCAGCTAATAAAAAGACCCTGCCCTGAAAAAACATTAACGTCTTCTTTAAATAAAAGTAAAAAAAAATTAAAATTAAGTATTTAAATTAAAATTAAAATAATAAAATTAAAAATAAAGCATTATTAATACACCTATTTAATTTTTTTAATATTTAATGATCTGTGCATACTGCAGGAAAGTATTCATTAGTTTTTTTAACATTTATTCCAATTTTCTCCTGTTTTTTAGGCATTATCTGTATGGATATAAGGAATTCTACAGAGGTAAAACCACACCCACAGGAAAATTGCTATTCCTTCATCCCAGTGTACTGACAAGAGCATTTTCAGTGGAGCAGATTTGAGGTAACTCTGTTGCTATGGGCTTCCGACAACCTGATGGGAAATGCATCCTTTTATATCAGGAAACACAGGAAAGTTCATTCCGAGCATTCCGAGTGTGCACTTCAAAGTTAATTTATGTAGAATTAGGATGTCAATTTAAAGCACGAAAAACACGGTTAATTAACACTTTGTGGCTGCTGTTTTCCCATGGTAAACAAGGCATATGACAAAGGGGAGTCTGAAATGGATTTAAACTCCCTTGAAACAACTTCTTCTGGAATATGAATATTCAGAGGAGAAACTGATGAAGAGAATCAACCCTGTGGCCTTTCTAGATGGAGCTGCTGCATCAGTGGGTGAGGGAAGGGCTGCAGATGTCACTTAGAAGGGAAAAGGGACACACCTGAAGGACAGGGCCATCCAGACAGAGCTGGGAAAGCTGGAAAAGTCACCCATGGGAATCTCATAGGGTTTAAGAAGACCAAGTGCTGGTGCTGCACCTGGGTTGGGACAAACCCCAGTGTCAGTCCAGGCTCGGGATGAGCAGATGGAGCAGCCCTGGGGAGGAGGACTTGGGGGGTCGTGGATGAGAGGCTGGACATGACCCAGCCACGTGCACTTGGAGCCCAGAAATCCAAACATGTCCTGGGCTCATCCAAAGCTGGCAGGCAGCAGCTGAGGGGAGGATTCTGCCCCTCTCAGGTGAGACCCCACCTGCAGAGCTGCCTCCAAACCTGGATCTCAGCACGGGAAGGACATGGAGCTGCTGGAGTGAGTCCAGAGGAGGCACCAGGATAATCAGAGGGATGGAGCATCTCTGCTGTGAGGGAAGGCTGAGAGAATTGGGATTGTTCAGCCTGGAAAAGTCTCCAGGGTGACCTAATTGTGGCCTTCCAGTACCTGGAGGGGCTGAGAAGAGAATGGAGAGAGATTATTTGGAATGGCTTCCAATTTACAGAGCTTAAGTTTAG
Source organism: Parus major (assembly GCF_001522545.3). Taxonomy (NCBI): domain Eukaryota; kingdom Metazoa; phylum Chordata; class Aves; order Passeriformes; family Paridae; genus Parus; species Parus major. The sequence continues at coordinate 149,194,987 of NC_031769.1, forward strand.
ATAACTTTTGAGTTTAGATAGTTTGGATATGAGGGAGGAATTCTTCTCCGTGAGGGTGGTGAGGCCCTGGTTGCCCAGAGAAGCTGTGGCTGCCCCTGGATCCCTGGAAGTGTCCAAAGCCAGGCTGGACAAGGCTTGGAGCAACCTGGGATGGTGGAAGGTGTCCCTGCCCATGGCAGGGAGTGGAACAAAATAACCTTCAAGACCCCTTCCAACCCAAACCATTCCATGTTTTCATGATTCAATCTGGATTTGCTTTACAGACAAAGAAAAAAATTTAAAGGGAGAAATATTTAACTTTTCTCAACTGCCACTCTTGACAGACTCAAGGTTAGGGAACACGTCAAACCCATCAGGCTCAGTTTAAAAGTCCTCTCCAAATTTTTTGTGGGTCTTCTGGAGTATTTTTTTTCCTCCCCAAACTGGAAATAATTGGCTGTGATATCCAAATTAGTCTGTGCAAATTTTATCAGGAGCATTTGTAATTTAAATTGGATCTACAAAAGGAGGGGGATAAAAAAACCCTGTTCATTTCATGCTCATTATGTATCTCAGCGAGACTGATGACATTTTAATATTAACATGGTTATGGGTTCCATATAAAAAAATTAAGTCTACTTAATATTCCAGATTCTGCTGATTGGAATGCAGTTATACTTGACAATGGAAAATCAATTGCTATTCTAATTAAAAAGAATGGCAGAGAAATAAACAAAACAATAAAGGAATAAATATATTCCATACATTAGCTAGGAGCCTGTGTTTTATCTTGGAAGCTCATCTCTTTTTGGGATGTTTTTTCCCCATTGCCTGGTTTGAACTTTGAACTTGAGCTGGAAGAGCAAAGGTGTTTCAAAAAGTCAAAGAAGCACAAATAAAAAGCAATGCCTAAAGGAATATTAAAAATTCCAAGGAGTGGGTGCAACTGGAAATGGGAGCTGATCTCCCCAGTGCAGACAGACACCTTGGCTTTGTTAAAACCACTGGTTTTCCTGAGAAAGTCCTAAAGCAATTCTTGTTTGCATTGTCTTGTAAAGCAAAGGTCAAACAGAATTCCCTTTTCCCAACTCCAGTTAAAAATAGATTTTCAAGCTCTCTTTTTTTTTCTTATTTTTTTTTCCCCTCTTTATTTTCTTTTTTGCATAGAAAATGGGGAGAGAAAGAGGAAGGAAGGGAAAAAATTTAAAATGCATTATAATAAATATTAAAAATATATCCTATATTTATTTTTATCTTTATATGTGGAAAACTTTCCATTGGAAAAGGAGCCGGAAGTGCCAGTCAACAGCGGTAGAAGATGAGTCAGGATTAATGGTCGGACTTGATGATCCTAAAAGTCTTTTCCAACCTAAATAATGTGATGATTCCATGATTTTAACTGCAGTGGAAACTGCCTGAATGCTCCAGTGTGTCTGCTCAAACAATTTAAGGTGGTGTAAACAAATACTCCTACAAAGAAAGGGAGATCTTCCACTTGGCTCCCCTTTGCCATGTTTTTCTAGGAGATCAAGATTATTCCAAGTAGTGGCAAAGGTATGGGGGAAGGAAGAATGGAAGAAAAAAGGCTGGAAAAGGTTTATAAGTAAATTCAACCAAAAAAATCATACCTGAGATCGATTTTACTTAATTTTTTCATGAATCATTATGGTGCAAAAAGCAGGGAAGTCTTTAATAGACAATTTTCTGAGGAATTTTCCCAAGCAAGAAAAATTCAGTTCTCACAAACACAGAAACAAATGATCTTGGAAATAAAAGCATCAAAAAGGTTGAAATTTAACAACATGAACTTCAAGGAACACTTGGAAAATCAAGAGATGGAGGGAGCAGGGTCAGGCAGCTGGAAATGATGGAAAAGAAAGTTCCAAGGATAGGAATGAAATTCTGAGGGGAGAAATCTGTCCCATTTAACATTCCCTGTCTGCAGCACAAGTAATCACAAGTTAATCATCCCCCAAATCACCGTGGAGTCAATAAAGATTGACTTCCTGTAGCGACAGAGTCAATCCCATGGATTAGCTCACAAAATTCCGGTGTCTTCATCAGGTTGAGAAGAATAATTAGTGCCTTAAACAACCCAGAATTATTGACTCACTGGAGTTGGGGGAGTCTGGTGGAACTCCTGCCAAGATGCCTCCACTCCACTTACTCACGATTTGCCACACTCATGTGATGAATGTAGCCCTGCCGAGTGTTCATTGATGTTCTGGAAGGAAATAAGGAAGGAGTTATATAACTCAAGTTTCAAGCACAGCTTTATGGGGAACATCAAGTGCGGCTCCAATCCCAAAGAACAAATCCCACCAGGAACTCGTGGAACACACTGAGGGTTTGAGGGGCAGGAGAACCTAAAGAGGTGACTGTGGGAGCTCAGCTCATGCTGGACAAACCAATTGCTGGTCATGGGTTGGCTGTTGCCTGTAAATGCACCCAGGAGGGAAATGCCAAGGAATGGAGAGTGTTTGGACTAAAGGACATCACCGGCAAAAGGACAAAGAGATCTAAACCAGCTGTGCATAAATGCAGGAGAGAAAAATAAGAGGAACTGATAGGAACAACCTCCCATTTGGAAAAACAGAGGCAAAAACTTTCTGTCACAGAGGACATTGATGGAAAAAATGAGGATTTGGAAGGACATTTATGAAAAGAAAAAAGAGTATTTGGAGTCATGGTAGCCATTGCCAGCACAGGACAGGCATAACATTCCAGGTTTATTTCTGGGTTCCCATCTGCTTTCATGGGACATCTTTTGTGCCACAAAAGTGATCAGAGGGCTCCTCCTCTGTGGGGACAGGCTGAGAGGGTTGGGTTTGTCTAGTCTGGAGAAGAGAAGGCTCCAGGGACACTTTAGAGCCCCTTTCAGTACCTGAAGGGTCTCCAAGAGAGCTGGAGAGGGACTTTGGATGAGGGACAGTGCGACAGGGCAAGGGGTGATGGTTTTAAACTTAATGAGCATGAGTTTAGGTTGGATATTAGGAAGAAATTCTTCCCTGTGAGAGTGGAGAGGCCCTGGCACAGGTTTTTCAGAGAAGCTGTGGCTGCCTCATCTCTGGAAGTGTCCAAGGCCAGGCTGGACAGGGTTTGGAGTAACCTGGGACAGTGGAAGGTGTCCCTGCCCATGGCAGGGGCTTGGAACTGGGTGATCCTTAAGTTCCTTTCCAAACCACACCATTCCACGATTCTGTGATCCTCAACCAATCCCTTTTCCCTCCCACAATTCTTTCCACCAGTGGCTTCCTAAGCTTTCCACAGCCCAGTCGAGAGAAGGAGAAAATTAACTCAACAAACATGGGCAAATTTAAACACCTAACTTCATTGCTATGCTGAATTTTCTCTATGTTCTTTGCCCAGCCTTCAGTTTGGCTGCCACTCAACCAAGGGACCAAAAGACTTGAAAACCATGAGCTGATGGAAGGATAAATCCCCTCGGACACAATCAGTGTCTCTTGCTAATTGTTCCTGGCTCATTCTGACCAGCAATTAGTTCTAATATCCCAACTAATTTAGGTCTGATAATGTGATATCACCATCAATCACTTTAATGACCCATCTGGCAAAGTCTTACCAAGACCAGCTTCAGCCCATGTTGTGACTGTCACCACACAGTTCTGCTGTTATTTCTGAGTTCAGGAGCAGTTGATTCATGTCTGAATTTTATTTTTAACCAAGCAGAAGTTTACAGGCATCATGTCCAAATCTGGGTTTCTACCAGCAGCATTTAACCGGGCTGTGCTGAAATTAATAATGAGAAACCTCCAGATGGCAAATCAGGTCACTGAGGAGCGATATTGTCCCTGGAAAGAGCTCAACATTCATGGAATAACCGCAAAATGTAGGTGTTTTATTCCAATGCTTGAAACCAGGTGTGTTAAATCTGAGCCTCTGGGCACTGGGAGCATGAGAAGAGCTAAATTCCACACCACACCGTTAGAAAAGTCTGATTGCTTCAAATATTTTTCTGGCCCCATCACTGAAAACACACTGCGGTTTTTATTTATTACGACATCTTTTTAATTATTTATTGGGGTATTTATCTTCATGCCCCGAATTAGAGCCAAGTGTTGTTTGACTGGTTTGAAGCATCAACATTCTCTTTGGTGGGGAGCTGTCATCTGTCAAACGTTTTAAAACAAACTTTGTAGCAGTTAGAACAGAAATAGAGATCAAAACATGATTCTACAAAACAGGAATTCTGCTTTTGGTTATAAATTCTGCTTATTGCTGGTGCATGATGTGGTTTTTATTTTGTGGGAGCAAGAGAATCATGGAATTACAGGATGGAATGGACATTCAAGACAATCTCATTCCAACTCCTTTCCACTAGCAGGGCCACCTTCCACTAGACCAGGCTGCTCAGAATCCCATCCAGCCTGGCCTTGATAATTAATTAGCATGCGGTCTGGATTTTTAATCAGATTATCCATGTCCATGCCTCAAAACTTTTTAAAAGCTGGCACGATGTCCCTGATTTGCAGGCAGGGAAAATTAGGCAAAAATTATTCGGTAACTTAGAACTTGGTGGTAAATCCTCAGCAAATTCTTCCCCTGCTCTGAAGCATTTGCACCTCTTTTTGATTCTCCTTTTCTTCCTAGGCCACCTTTTCCCACAGGTAATGGGATGATAGTCCCTCTCTCCATTGATAAACGTAAAAAAAATCATGGAATCACAAAAATTTAGGTTGGAAAAGACCTTTAAGACCATCAAGTCCAAACATTCCCCCAGCACTGCCAAGGCTACCACTAAACCGTGTCCCCTTGTGCCACATCTACATGGCTTTTAAATCCCTTCAGGAGTGGTGATCCCAGAACTCCCCTGGGAAGTCTGTCCCAATGGTTTTTGTCACTGCCTCAGGTTTGATTTGCACCAAAAAAAGTAAGAAAAACAATTCTGAGATAAAAAGATAGGTCTAGGATGGAAAAAAAATAACACAAAAGAGCTTTAAAAATATCAAATCCCTGTGTAAATGGCTCCAGGTTTGTGGTGTGACACAGATCAGAAATACAGCTGTGGAGAGAAAAATTTATGCCAAGGTTTTTTATCCCCCAGCTGGGTTCTTTCCATTTTTTTTCCAAATCACTGAGTTAGGCAGACTGGAGAGATTTTCTGCCAAAAAGAATTACCGGTTAAAGAATTGCTTGGAATGAAAAGGATCAAGGAATTAGAGGACCCCTCCTAACCAGCTGCCAGTCAAAAATCCATGGAGCAAACAGGACACTGTTATTATGAGGAAATCTATCAGGAGGGGTGGAGGATTAGAGGTGTTTGAGGTGTTTCAGCAGTGTTAGGAGTTAATGAATTTCCTACAAAACCAGGCAAAAGCCTTTTTCTGATCCCGCTTTATCGATTTCTTCCCATTAAACACGAGCAGGTCACGGCCCAGTCAGGACAAATGAAAATAGGATTGAAGTCAGAGTGGGAGTGTGGCATTCCTGCAGCTGAATTAAAACTGAGTCTTTGACACAGAGGCAGCAGCAAATGAGTCAGTTTGGCTCAGCTTTCCACCAGCAGCTTCATTCAGCCTTATTTCCTAAGTTTTGAAAGGAGAGGGGTTCTCATTTCCCACATGCTCGCACATTTTGGAGGTTGCTCTCCCAGAATAATGGGGTTTAAATAGAGCAGGAGGAAGAGACAAAATAGAGACAACTCTTGCTCTTTCCTGAACATCTGCTGTGGGGTCAAATCCCATCATTAAAAAGGGTTAAACCATGGTCATATATCTTTATCAATAAATTAAACAGTCCTGTGAGGAGTTTCAGATGCTCGTTTCAGTGCCACTGTTCTGTTAGAAAAGCTCATGACAGAAAACTTATCCCCCTGTGCTCATATCATTCATGGACAAGGAGTTAGACAAGTCAGAGATCATTCCCAGCAATCAGTATTTTCCTCATTTGGGAAAGCAGGAGAGTTAAACAATGGGAAATAATAAATAATATCATTCTGTGCTGGCTGGCAGAGGCCCCAGGGAATGCTCCTTAAGCAATTTTAATTTTCTTACATGGATTGGGTCCTTCATGCCAGTGTTCTGGGAAACTGTCAGATCCCTCTGCTTTCCCACTCTCACTCCACAGTGCTTGTGTTCTCCCTATTCCATTGAGAGAAAAAAAACCTCTTTTACTGAGTTTTCTGCAAAAATTTTCCTGCCCTAAACCACATTGATGGAAAAGGGAGCAGGAATTCTATCTGGGTTGACTTGTTTGGGAATAAAAACCTGAATTTCAGACAGGGAAATTTACTAATCCATAATCAGTCACTATTCTTGGATTGTGAGATGCATTTCTTCTCCCCGATTGAGATGATCATGGAATCAGGGAATGGTTTGGGTGGGAAGGGACCTTAAACACCCTTGAGTTCCAACCCCCAATGCCAATGGCACCTGGCTTGTGTCACCAACGTGTGGCCACAGGACCAGGACAGGGATTGTCCTTCAGTGCTGGCCACTGGTGAGGGCACACCTCAGGTCACAGATCACAGAACCACTGGGTTGGAAGAGACCTCCAAGATCATCGAGTCCAGCCCATGCCCCAACACTTCAACTAAACCATGGCACCGAGTGCCACATCCAGTCTTTTTTTAAACACATCCAGGGGTGGTGACTCCACCACCTCCCCGGGCAGACCGTTCCAATTTTTCACCCTTTCTGCAAAGAACTTTCCTTTAATGTCCAACCTGTATTTCTCTTGGCACAGCTGAGACTGCATCCTCTGGTTCTGTCAGTTCCTGCCTGGTGAAAGAGATCGACTCTCACCTGACTACAATCTCCTTTTAAGAAACTGTAGAGTGATAAGGTCACTTCTGAGTCCTCTTTTCTCCAGGCTAAACAAACACAGCCCCCTTGGTCTGGTGTCTAAGAAAGACATTGAGGGGCTGGAGCGTGTCCAGAGAAGGGAATGGAGCTGGGGAAGGGTCTGGAGCACCAGGAGCAGCTGAGGGAGCTGGGAAAGGGGCTCAGCCTGGAGAAAAGGAGGCTCAGGGGGGACCTTTTGGCTCTGCACAACTCTCTGGCAGCCTGGTGGGTCCTGGGAACAAGGGAAAGGATGAGAGGAAACAGCCTCAGGTTGTGCCAGGAGAGGTTCAGGTTGGACGTCAGGAGAAATTTCTTCATGGAAAGGGTGGTCAAGGATTGGAATGGGCCCAGGGAGGTGCTGGAGTCCCCATCCCTGGAGGTGTTCAAGGAACAAATGGATGTGGCATTCAGTGCTTTGGGCTGGGTGACAAGATGGGCATTGGTCACAGGTTGGACTCGATCTTGGAGGTATTTTCCAACCTCAATCATTCCGTAGCATCCTGGGTGGCTCTGAAATAGCATCTGAAGGTTTTACAGGAGTTTAGTCTTTTTGGTAGGAAGAAAACCCACTCTCTTGAGCCTTTTATAGCAAAGGTGACAAGGAGCCAAATTCCAGATGCATCAGAACATTCTGCCTGCACACCTCATCTCTTTCGAGGTACTTTAAATCCCATTTGTCATCCTGGTATCTGAGCTGAGTATCTGGAGCTGGCTGCAAAGCCCCAGCCAAGCATTAATTCCAAGCTTTAATTCATTTTCCAGGGAGCTGCAACATTAAAATGAGCTTGAAACATTTTTTCTTAGCTGACACAATTTTTGGGTGCTCTGATCAGAGAAGAATTTGATCTTTTTAGGGATGTTCTTACTGCTTTAAAGTGTATCTGCTTGGGCTGAAAGTCACTATGTGTGTGCCATTTTTAAAACAGAATCATTAAAAGCCAGGAATTTTCATATTGATCCGAGGAAACTTCTTATTCCCATGGGTTTGGCTCTTCATTTCTAGAGATTCCCTTGTTGTTGGACAATTTGAGATAATAGAAATATGGAATGGCTTGGGTTGGAAAGATGGATCCCCGGGTGAGGCAGCTGTGCCCCTGCAGCCCCTGGATGTCCATGAGGGAAAGGAGATCCACCTGTAACCTGTGAGGATCCCACACCAGAGCAGGTGGATGCACGAAGGAGGCTGTGATCCCATGGGAAGCCAGAGCTGGAGCAGGGTCCTGGCAGGACCTGTGTCCCCATGGAGAGAGAAGCCCAAACGGGAGCAGGTTTGCTGGCAGGACTTGTGATCCTGTGGGGAACCCACACTGGAGAAGATGGAGCTGTTCCTGAAGGACTGACCCACTGGAGGGATCCAAACTGGAGCAGCTGTTCCTGAAGGACTGATCCGTTGGAGGGATCCAAACTGGAGCAGCTGTTGCTGTTCCTGAAGGACTCACCCGTTGGAGGGATCCAAACTGGAGCAGACTGTTCCTGTTCCTGACAGACTGACCTGTTGGAAGGATCCAAACTGGTGCAGCCTTTTCTGAAGGACAGGATCCATGGAAAGAATCCACACTGGATCAGTTTGTGCAGAACTGTGGGAAAGAACCACACCGGACACGTTTGTAGTGAACTTTCTCCTGTGGGAAGGATCCCATGATGGAGTGTGAGGAGTCCAAGCCCTGAGGAGGAAGGAGCAGCAGAGACACCATGAACTGACCACAATTCCCATTCCTAGTCCTCTCTCCATGGGAGGAGGCAGGAAAATTGGGAGTGAATCAAACCCAGGAGGAAGAGAGGGCTGGGGTGAAGGTGCTTTAAGATTTGGTTTTATTTGCTCATTACCCTACTCTGATTTTCACAGAACTACAGAACATGCTGAGCTGGGAGGAACCAACAAGGATCATCAAAGTCCAACTCCTGGCCTACACAGAACAGCTCCAAGAATCCCATCATGTGCCCAGGAGTGTTGTCCCAATATTTTTGTTTGATAATAAATTAAATTAATTTTCCAGAGTAGAGTCTGACAGTGACAGGAACTTGTGAGTGATCTCTCCCTATCCTTATCTCAACCCCAAATCTTTTTATTATATTTTTATTATATTTTATAGTATTTTTATTATATTTTATTTTATTATATTGTTATGTTATGTTAATTATATTTATTACATTTTATTATATTTTCTCTTCCTTGCCCAGTTGAGGAGAGCATTGATAGAGCATCTTGGTGGGCACCTGCCATCCATCCAGGATCAACCCACCACAAACATTTAGAAGATCTAAGTGAGTAATGAAAAGCTGAAAGCTGGGAAAAAAAATCTGGGTTTGGGGTTTTTTCCAGACCTTTTCCACACTCCAGGGTGCTCTGAAGCAGGAAAGATTTTTCTCCTTAGCAAAGACTTTTAAACCATGAACTTCCACCTACATCGGGAGCTGGCCTTCAGTGATCCTTGTGGCCCGCTCAAACTCAGGATATTTTATGGTTCTGTGATACTTGAGGAACTTTTATGTACCCCCAATGGAATCAGAGCAGGTTTTATGGACTCTCTGGGACACCTCCTTTGCCAAAATCCTCTAGTTTCGGGTAGGATAGGTCAGTTTTGATGACAACTGGCTACTTTCATCACAGGTCAAGAGCTGAGTTTGAGGTTCACAGAATCACAGAATATTCCCAGTTGGAAGCAACCCACATGGATGGTGGAGTCCAGCTCCTGGCCCAGCCCCAAGAATCCCACCAGGATGAACATCTGAATTTATAAAATATCCTGGACTTGAAAAGATCAGTGACATCAAAGATCAGTGACACCAAATATCACCTGGAGACAAAAACCAAGGCCAAAGACAGGTGCGATTTCCCTCAGAAGGTGGTTTTTGAGCTTAAAATTTAATTCCTCAAGGAATATTCTGCTGGAATATGCAGATGGACACTTGTCACTGCCCCTGGCAGAGTTGTCACCGTATTATGTTTAATGTGATTATGTTTTATTCCAAAGGAATCACATCCTAGAACTGCCCAAGCCTTTCCATGATCTCTCTACAAAGAAAGCCTTGGAAAAAAGCTGGAATTCCTCAACTGCTGGCATGATTCCAACTCATCCTCAAATTCGGTGCTGTCTTTCCTTTAGAAGGGTTCCAAACTATTGAGTACTTTTGTGCCAGAGCAGAAAAGAGATCCTGTATTTCCTGGCTCCCAGGAAATTATCCAAACCACTGGGCCATGTTTTCCTTGCTTCAGGAAGGACGGTAAAAATCATTTCCTGGGGAGTAACCAGGGAAAATCCCCAGCACACAGCACCAAAAAGCAAATCTAACAGCTAAAAAAAAAGGGATAATGTGAAGGGAAGCCTGAACTCAGCTGCAGATGCATCATTTCATTCCTGTCTTCCTTCCAGGGAATTAGTGGGAGCCAATGAGGCTCGGAGGCATCTCTGTCTGCTCCGAATTTCCCTTTCTGTGAATTTTTTCCTGTTCTTCCCAGAGATCAGGATTCTGCCGAGGAAAGAGAAGCACCAGAAAAAGAGAAAATCCTCCCTCTGTTGCCAGGATGATCCAACCACTTTGTTTTGGGAAGGAGCTTGAGAGAAGTTTCTGGAACAAACCCACTGATATTCTCTCCAGCGGTTTGGGACATTTTTGCTGGGAATGGGAGCCCCCATTCCAGTCAGCCCTTGGCTGGATTTCCAATATGGAGAGCAACCGAAAGAGTTTTTTTCTGGAAATCTAGTGCATTTCTCCTGCTTCAGGTTCTCTTTCTGGCACTTTAGGTGCTTTCTGAGTCAATTACTGAGTGCAATTGGGCAATCTGGGAGAACGCAGCAAACCCAAGGAGAAGCAGGAAAAATTCAAAGTTTACCTTTAATTCCACCAGGTTTCTCATGTATCCAGACTTGTTTTGCTCCATCAGTCTGTTGCTAAATGGAAGGATAAGGCTCTTTATTATAACCTTATATTTCCCTAACCCCCTCCTTTTAATTATCACTCCAAAAGCAGAAAGCCCACGGTTCCATGAGTCACAAATTATATCTCCCTGCAGCGCATAATGGTCCTTTTCACACCTACAAAGGATGAGTCATGACAAAATAGGAGGAAAACAAAAAAAAAAGGAAATTCGAAATTCCCCCATCGATAGAAGCAGAAGGAAAAAAAAAAGAAATCAAGCAAGGAATCATTGGTGGACAGAGCATTTGGAAATAGCTGGTGGTTTTGACTGGGATAATGTTTTTTTGTCGTAGCTGAATTTTGGACTGTGCTGGAAGCAGCGTTAATAAACAGGGATGTTTTAGTTGTTGTCCATGAGTTTAGTTACAAATCCACCAAATTTTCCCACTTTTACCCTTCCAGGTCTCTCCTGATCCCACCAGGGCTGAGCAAGGTGTGGGACTGAACTGCCAGTTGGGGTTAAACCGTCACAAATGGGAAAAACCTGAAGTTTGTTTTTGGGTGAGTTTTGCCTCTGAAAGTGTCATAACAAAGAAATGGATGTTGAAGTTCCCATTCCAGCTCATCCCAGCTCTTCTTTGGTTGGGAACAGCAGGAAAAGGGGAAGGGAAGG
>NC_031769.1:149206647-149219218 GCF_001522545.3 Parus major
GGGAAGGGAAGGGAAGGGAAGGGAAGGGAAGGGAAGGGAAGGGAAGGGAAGGGAAGGGAAGACACAATGTGTGTGGGAGAGCTGAAGAGCTCCCACGCAGCTGGAAAAGGGGAAAGGGCCTCAAGTTGCACCAAGGAGGTTCAGGTTGGATAGTAGGAAAAATTTCCTCACTGAAAGAGTGGTTAAACTTTGGAACAGGGAAGGGTTGGAGTCACAATCCCTGGAAGTGTTCAAAAAAAAAGAAGCAGATGTGGCACTTCGTTATATGGTTTAGTTGGAGTGGTGGGATTGGGTTGGAGGTTGATGATCTTGGAGGCCTTTTCCAACCTTAATGATTTTATAATTTTTATAAACCTGGAAGCAGATCCCAGTGCTTGTGGGGATTGTCCAGGGAGGGCACAAGGGCTGTTGGAAGCTGGGAGTGAATGCAAAGCCAAATTTCATTCAAACAGAAACTGGAGGCACCGGGTATCCCCTTTACAGGTAGGAACTGTGTGATCTCTGCTCAAATCTCCTGTTCCAATCAGGGCTGACTTTAGAGGAAAAACAAATTTTTGAAGGTCTCATCCATCTTGGTGTAGTCATTCCATATATCCAGGAGATACCCAAGACCAGGTTGGATGGAACTCAGAACAACCTGGTCTAGTGGAAGATGTCCCTGCCCATGGGAATGACATGATATTTAAGGTCCCTTCCAACCCAAACCACTCCATGATTCTGGGATTCTTGGAATAAATGAAAAACCTCCCAGGCTCCCAGGAACACACTTCCAAATATTTCCTTGGGAAAACCAATTCTGGTCAAGTCATTGACAGAGAACTATTTGTCCCCCAAGGATGATTTAGGGAATTTTACACGAATTGCTTTGTTTCAGTTCCTTCTCATTTTGCAGCTCTTATTCATCCAAAAGGGAAATGTTTCCAGGAACACACACAAGGAGGGAAGATTTCCCTCAGTTTAGGATATTGCCAGATGAATTCCTGCCTGCTGCATTATCCAGCGGTGATTAATGAGATCTCAGGAGTGATGCTTCTGGGGAAGATAAATTTCAGGTAAACAGGTAATCAAAGAAAGGTTGGAGGAAAATGCTGTGAGGATGCAGAGGGATCCATCAGCACCTGCCAGCTCAGGAAAACAATTTCCCTCAACCAGAAAATCCTGCAGAAGCTGCTGGGAAAGCCAAGCCTCAGAAAGTACAAAACTCCTCCTGTTTCTACATCCCAGAATGAAGGAGATTGCAGAAAAAGCAGAATATGGGCAGTCCTTTTCTCTCAGTCTTCAAACAGATGTTTTGCCTTAAACATCTCCAAGTTTTTCTTGGCTTTGTATCCTTGTTCATCACACCAAGACCTTCCTTTGAGATAGTTTGAGGCACTGACACCTGAGGTGTTTCCAGCATCAAAAATTCAGAAAATAACCTTTTTTTCCTTCTCCTTCTTTCTTTGTAGACCCATTTGAGGATGTCTTGATCTTCTAGGAGCAAGGAAACAAATATCAAAATCTTCTGAGCACCAATCTTTCCATATCTATATACATAAGGTTCAGGCTATGGAATTATTTGGGTTTAAAATCCTTCATTTTAATGTTTCCCTTTTATTTTCTTTTTATTGTTTCTAAGAATTTAACATCACTTTGATTTTCCAATCCCAATAGCCACATTGGCCAGCAGGCAGGACCCTGATGGTTCATTAAATAATTTCTCATAATCAGCTAAAGAAATCAGTGCCAAAGATATTGAGGATTTGAATTGACTTTGGAAAAGCATGAGCCTGAAATGTTTCAGACAGAAAAACCATCAACATTTTTACAATTTAGCTGCATAGAAAACATAATTTCAGTGTTTGGGGATATTGTCTGGTTTGCTGATGTGCTAACAGAGGGAAGAAAATCTCTGGATAATTTTTCTCACATCCCTGGAGATGGTTCCTCTTGGCATTTTGGGATTTTGGCATTTCCTGGTCTGTTTGACTTCATGCCAAGATGGAACGAGCACAAGGCAAAGCCATGAAGCACATTCCATGATTCCTCCCAGCCCAAGATGATTATTTTCTCTATGGTAACATACTTGGAAGAGGAAAAGTGGGAAAATACCCTTTTACAGGAAAATATCCTGTTACTGTCCCAGGAATCGTACGAACAATGAGCTCTTGGATTTGCAGTCAAAGAAGGGCCCTCAGCAAGGGAACAACTTCTGGCCAGATTTCTGTGGGAATTCTGAAACTCAGTTTGTCAGTGGGAATCAGAATTTTTGAGAAGAAAGGTTGGATCACCACCTCAAACAACTTCAGGAAAACTTCCCATAATCCTGACTCCTGTTTTGCTGCTGTCTCCTTCTCCATGGGATTTTTCCAGCCACCCTGTGGTGGTGAATGGACTTTTATTCAACCTGATTTTCCAGGGAAAACAGAAATATCTGTCATTAATTGCCACCTAAAATCCAGTCATTTTTGGTGGCAGGATGAAGGGAGTGGCTTCAAACTGAAAGGGATCAGGTTTAGATGGGATATTGGGAATAAATTATTTATCTTGAGGGTGGTGAAGGCCCGGCACAAGTTTTCCAGAAAAGCTGTGACTGTTCCATTTTCCAGGGGGTTGTAGAGCTGTTGGATCTGGGTAGTGCAAAAAGGCAGAAAAAGATTGAACCTATTAAAAAAAAATTAAAAATGTTTAGAGCTACAATAACTCAAGGAAATGTGCTTTGAGAAGCTTTGAGGATCTGTATTTCTTCCAGCCACTGATTGTCCTTGTCTTAGAAAATCCTGATTCTTTATAAAATTCAGGAAATACAATAATGATATATAAGACATCCTTATTAATTAAATAGAACAATGCAGAAATCTCCTTAAGGGATTATTTTAAGGGATGGAATCTTGGGTTTAGCTGGGTTTATGCTCAGAGGGTCTGAGAGAGACCACCAAAGCGAAGCGGTGGGTGAGTGGTCTTCAAAAGAAATTACACTATTTAATCATGAAGTTTTAAATTTTTGCAGATTAAGGATGATCAGACATCAATTTGTCCACCAATGGCTGGAATTTCACTCCCAGAAGGGAAAAAAAAAAAAAAGAAAACAGGATTAGTCACTGATTAGAACGAATAAAAAGCTAAAAATACCACTTTGGTATTGTTCAGGCAACGTGACTCAAGTCCTGTCTTTATTGCATCTTCCCATGTGGGTCCTTATTTCCCACTGGAAAGTGGGAATAATAACATATCCCATATCATATCCCAGGAGGATGAGTTGCTCTGAGTTGTCTGAGTTTATCTGTGTAAATATAGATATTAAAACACATTAGGAAGCGTAGTGTTTAGTCCTCCAAAATCCTCCTTTGCATTAAAATCATGGAGAAAATCTCCTTTAGTGCATTGCTTTCTTCTCCCCCAGGAAAAATCATCTTCCCTGGGAAAAAAGGAAAAAAAAAAAAGGAAGAAAATCGGAATGGTGATTAGGTTGGATTTTTTTATTCGATATATTTGTTCCTGAGAAAGGCAATCAAATGTAGACGCTCTGTGCTTGGAACTGAAAGCGTTGGTTAAAGTAATTATGAGGAGGGAATGGTAAAGAAAAATAAATGTATATTGCACATTTAAGAGAAATAAGGAAAATACAGCATTTTCAGAAAGCTGAAAGCACGGAACTGGATTTAATGCCCCACCAAGAGCTCAGTCTCAAAATGCACGTTGCTGTCTGGTTGATTCTCCTCCGACCTTCTGCTTTCCAGAGGCCAGGGCTGAGATGGGATGCCCAGACAGCCCCAAAAAAGCAATAAAAGAGCAGCCCCTCGGGGAGAGGGATGAGGAGAGAGACTCTGATAAAAGAAGACAGGAAAATTGTCGTGGAATTAGCAAACAATGGCAATAACCGAAGGGAAAGTCAATAAATTCAGCATTGATTTTCTGATGTTCTCTGCGTGTGTGAAATGCTCTGGAGTTGGAGTTTTTAATCAGCTGAGCCGGTCAGATTGGGGGAAGGATTTTCCTGCCTGAATAACCCTGGAGTTGGAATAGCTCAGCGTTTGAGCTTTCCATATTATTTTAGCTCCCACAAGGTTCAGCTGGAAGAAAGAGGAGACCTCAAGGTTTACAATGGAGAGATCAGCTGGGGAAAAAAAAATTAAATAAAGAATGTCTGGAACAATATTCAAAGGAATAATAATTTCCCTTGTGCCCCAAACTCATCAGCTTGGGTTCAATTTGTAAAATAACTCCTCTCCTGACTGACAAAAAGCTCGTGGGTCTTTCTTTGGCTCTCCTTTCCCAGTCAAAGGGGAGCTGAAGAGAACCAGGCTGAAAAAAAAAACAAAAAAAAAAGGATTTTATGAGCCTAACAGTCTAATGAAATCTTGCAGCAGGATTAACAATGAATTGAATAAAGGGAAGCTCCAAACAGGGGCTTTTTGGAAAAGGTTTCTGATATCCTGCAGGAAATATTGTGAATTTTTCAGCTCACCACAGAAAGTCAGGAATTACCACTGAACGCCGAGCAAATTCCAAAGCTGTAGCCTAAATCTTGTTGACTTATTTACAACTCTCCATAAAAACAGAGTGGGATTTCACACTTTAATACACTGAAAATCCACTCTATAACAAATGTGTTATTTTAATGTTCTTTTCCACCTTTTACTGTGGCTTTTTAAGGAAACACATGGATCAGAAGGCCAGTAAAGTGGGATAAACTGGTGTACACTCCCTAATTACCCCATGTGCTGGTGGAGCAACACACTGGGATTACATTTTCCCTCCAAATTATGTCTTTAAAGTGCGAGGGTCACAATTTGTAACCACCATGTCTCCTTGCCAGCAATTAAAATGAAATATTTTGAGTGTTCCTGGCAGTCACTGGGCAAAAAAAACCCAATTATTCTTATGAACATCAGTGGATTTCAGAGCTTGTGTTCACGTTTTCCATGAGGAAAGGTACTGACTCCATCTCTTTCCTGGGAATTAGGTTGGCACCAATCAGTCTTTTATATATTTCCAGCTAGTCTCCCCCCACCTATTTCCCATTTAAACCATCCCATACCCTGCAAGAGTGGGGGTTAATTTTTGGGTTTTATCTGTTTCCTGGCACTCCAACGTCCAAGAAATCATTTATGGAGCTCAGCCTCGTGATACCCTTTAAAACTGGGATCCCTTACCTTATATCACGGGAAGGAACTTAAAGGAAAGTAAAATTTAAAGAAAAGTAAAAATCAGGGTTGTTACATTGAAGACTCAGGAATTCAGTGTCCTCAATGAACATTTGATTTTATCCTCCTGGATTTACACCCAATGTTATTCCTGTTGCTTTCCTTCAGGAGATGAGGATGTCTTTGCACATATATGTGCAAAATATATAAATATAAATTACCTCTGCCTGTGCAGACAGGGAGTTATGATGCTGCTGAGCTGCTGCTGAAGAACAAGAAATAATGGAGAGAGATACTGAGTGGATTTGGATGGGATATTGGGAAGAAATTCTTCCCTGTGAGTTTGGGGAGGCCCTGGAATAGAAATCCTAAAGAAACTCTGGCTTCCCCATCCCTGGAAGTGTCCAAGGCCAGGCTGGATGTGTCTTGGAGAAACCTGGGATAGTGGAAGGTGTTCCTTCCCATGGAAAGGGGTTGGAATGGGATGATCTTGGAGATTCCTTCCAATCCAACCCATTCTCTGTGATAAGGATCCCCAGAAATTCTGCTTGTTCCTCTTTCTCACGTGCTCTCAGCAGGCTGAGAATTAGAAAAGGCAAACAGAAAATTTCCCCTGCATTAAAAAACAACAGGCAGCAAGTCGAGGCAGCCAGGCTGTGTCTTTTTTCAGGATTTAGAGGCTTCCTTGACTTTAATCCCTTTGCTGATGGCAGCTGCTCTTCCTTCTCCCTCTTGCAGGCATCGCTTCCCAGGTGATCCATTTCTTCTGAAAGAACCTCAGGAAGTCAGAGGGGGAAAAAAGGAACACAGAGAGGGTCAGGATGAAATCAGTGCCTGTGTATAAATTTGTCCTGGCACCTCTCAGACCCTGAAAGGAACCAGCACCTCTGACAGGAGAGTAAAACTTCCTGAAAAGTTATCCCTAAAATCCAGATACCAGCCGGGAGGGGAGAAGTTGCATCTTTGCCTATTTCCCTTGTGCAAACTGCGACAGTGCTGTGGGAGGATTACTCAGAGCCACTTCCAGGTGAAAGATCCCAGAAGGATTCAGTCCCACTTGAAGGGACAACGATGCACCAGAGCCTTGGAACCAGGAACATCTGTATTTTTAGAGCTAAATATCATTTATTACTCATTGATGTGCGTTATGTTCCTAAGTAACCTCACGCAAGTCCTGCGTAGAAGGGAGAACAGTGAGAAAGAATTAATTTTTTTCTTTTCCAAAGAAATTCCAAAGAATTCCAAAGAGATTCCTCCCTGTGAGGCCCTGGCACAGGTTTCCCAGAGAAGTTTCGGCTGCCCCATCCCTGGAAGTGTTCAAGGTCAGGTTGCAGCAACCTGGTCTAGTGGAAGGAATTAGATGATCTTGAAGGTCTCTTCTAAACCATTCCATGATTCCATGATCCTCAGGGTGGAAATCTTGTACTGAAACCCCTTCTCTCCTGGGAAATAAGATTTGGTTCATCACCAAAAAAACTTTAAAGAAACTTTTCCTGTCCCCTCTACCCAACAGGTCAAATAAACTGAAAGTTTTGAGGCTTGAGCATTTTAAAGTGGATAATTCTGTCTGATACAAAGGAAAACAATTTCCTGGAGGGTGTTTGCTTGAAACAAGCAGTAAAAAAAAAGCGGGAAAAGAAACAATGAGAGTGGTGACTGAATTTGTTCAGTTCCCTGTCACGATTCAAAATTCCACCTCAGAATTGCACAGACATTGTAGTTTCTTTCTTTCTGAACTGGCAGCACAGTGCCCAGCCCGTGCTGGAGCTCTTCCTGATCTTATCACTGCAGTTTTCCCCTTTTTTCTGATCTATTTACAGCAAGATAGAGCTGGGATTTTGCAGGTGTGAAAAGTACCCAGCACATTATGAAGCTGATTCATCTCCATCTTCACTCCAGTGAATATTCCCACATTTCCATGCACAGCACAACAGCACCAATAGGCAGAAAGCTCAGAGTGTCCTGCCTGGGACACTTTTCTTCTGGAGAGATGGATTTGCTTTATCCAGAGAAAGGAGTTGAACCCACCCCACGGTTCACTGAGCAGTTGTTGGCCCTGAGGGCAATTGCAGAGGTTTCACTGTGGATTTTAAAAAGGGATTAAACGTAACTGAATTAAAATATTCAGCTGCCATCATTAGAGAAACAGGTAATGAATTTATTCCTGTGGCAGCCTGGGGAGATTCTGTACCACGGACAGCTGGAAGGAAAAATTCAAGCAGCCTTTTTTTTTCCTTCCTCACATAGAGGGGAAGGAAATAAAAACCTTCACAGCAGTAAAAGGTGGCTTTTGCTCCTTGCTGTCCATGTCACTGCTGAGCTGAGCACTCTGTGCAAGGAGAACTTGCCAGAAACCCTAGGAATGACACAGGGAATTTTTATCTGTGCCTAGAAAGCAGCAGAATTCCTTTCTTGAGTTGAATGGGCTTCGTAAAAATAATGAATGGACAGATGGATAAAGAGAGCACAGGTTAATGAATGTTTCCATCTGTAGATTAATTATCTCTGGGTAGAGCCCATCGTTATCTTGCAATATTTTGTTCTCAGCTCATCCTTTAGGCAAAAATGTTTTTGTGGGCCTAATGATTGCTTATCCCAGCAGGGAAAAGAGGAGAGCTGCTGTTCTCTCCACTCCCCTGCTGTCTCCTCCCTGCTCTCCTGGGTTGTGCCTGTGCTTGACCCAGAGCTCCAACAAAGCTCTCAAATCTCAACAGCTCTTGAGGGACAAAACAAGCAGACAAAACCATTCTAATAAATGTCAGTCTTTGGCTGCCAGGGCTGAGTGTTGCAAAAACCAGAAGGAAGAAATCAGTGAAGGTAACAAAGTGAAAACCATACAGCGTTGAGACTGGTCACATTTTATGCGTAGGAGCCCAAATTTCTCATTTCTAAAATAGAATTGGGTTGTACAAGGAGAAAATCAGAATCCCGAGAAAGTGTGTCTCAAAGTGACAATTTGTTGGTGATGGCAGTGGTTTCAAACTACAAGAAGGAGAGGTTTAGATGGGATGTTGGAAGAAATTCTTTACCTGGAGAGTAGCAAGGCACTGGCAGAGAGGAGCTGTGGCTTTCCCATCCCTGGAAGTGTCCAAGGTCAGGCTGGACAGGGTTTGGAGCAACCTGGGATAGTGGAAGAAGGTGTCCCTGCCCATGGCAGGGGGTGGATGAGATGATCTTTTAGGTCTCTTCCAATCCAAACCATTCCATGATTCTACAATTCCATGATCTCAGAAACAGCAGCTTCATTACCAGGATATTTTCATCCTCAAGCCTCTTCTTCCCACTTACATTTTATGAGATGTGGGCACATTGCACCATCAGGCTGATCTGGGAGCTGAAAACCCAGGAATAGCCATGGGGAATGTTCAGGAATGTTCAGCTGCATGAGCCTCTGGATAGACTTACAAAAACCAGATAATTTTCCATATTCAGTGAAACTTCAATTTTTAAAATAGGTAGTAGGTAGTTTAAAAATAGGTAGTTTAAAAAGTTCCAACCTGTCTTTTCTTGCTTTAATCAAATCAAGATTGAACTAAAAAATTGTTAATCAGCAATAATCCAAATTCTTAACGAAACTGCTTCACTTACAACCTAAGAAAAATGATTAAAGTTTTAGAATTTGCTGCAAAAAACGGCCTATGACCACAATCTTCCAGGAATTCCCAGTTTGCTGCTTCATCCACAGTTTCCAGGCTTTTGAAAAACTTCTGATAAAATAAAGGAATCTGCTGCCTCCAAGACTAAAATGGGAATCACAGAGAATGCACCAAGGATGCAAGTGCTGAAATGATCCCAGGCAACAAATTGCTGGCATGTGGGAAAACCGACTTCATCCTTGATTTGTGCACATCCCCTGCCTACAAAAAAGAACTTCAGGCTAAGCAGAACACTTCTTGTCATGGAACTGTGACTCAGCTCCCTGAACATCTTCTAGATCCACAGAAGCACCGCTCTGGGAAGTGGAACTTTAGAGATTCTTGGACCAGAATTTTTTAGGAGAGGAAAAATATTGAGGGAAAAGAAGCAGTGATGAATTTGTGTGATGTGTGATGGGCATGAGGAGTTGTGTTGAACCCTTGGCGCGTTTCCAGGCGGATCACACAGTCCTGGAGATGCTGCAAAGGATTGTGTAAGGAGGTGGAGAATGGAAGGAGGTGCACAAGAGGTAAAACTGATAAAGTCTGATGAGATTTAAATTAAAACAATAAATACATTTCGGCCTCGTTGTGTCTCCTTCAGTTGTTGCTTCAGGGATAGTGCTGATTTCCTGCATATTTTGGAGGCTCCACAGAGACTTCTGAGACATCCAAAATATTGGAGAAAGAACCTCAGAAGTCCTTGAGGGACAGATATGTCCAAATTTCCATTAAGCAGGAGGAAAATTGAATATTAAAACCTCAGCGGTAGCTTTTTAATCTCCGAAAGTGAAAATTTTGGGTTGAAATGAGGGGCATTAATGAAGGAATTTCATTACTCCCTGAAGTACCCCTCAGAATGGGAAGATTTCAGTGTGGGACAAAAGGAAATTCAGGACAAGGGAGGAAAGAACATCTGATAGAGCTGGGAGGGTGGTGAGGCCACGGAATCCAAAGAAGCTGTGGCTGCCCCATCCCTGGAAGTGTCCAAGGCCAGGTTGGATGGGGCTTGGAGCAACCTGGGATAGTGGAAGGTGTCCCTGCCCATGGCAGGGGACGGAACAAGACGATCTTTAAGATCCCTTCCAACCCAAACCATTCTCTAATTTCATTCTAGAAACCCCACGGGATAAAAATAAATAAATAAATAAATAAACAAATATCCATTTACAGCAATTAACAGCAATTAACAACGTTCCCTGACATTTTTTAATTTACTGTTGCCGACAAAGCCGGTGTGGAACAGGTCACAGATTAACAGCAGCTCTGTTTTATGAAGGAGAGGGGGTATCACTGGCAAACATTGAAGTGCTCATCCTGCCTCACAAACACCTCGAAATGAGGTTTCTCAGCCCGCTCAGAAGACCTGCTGATTTGCATATTCATTACCGATTTTTTCACCTGCCAGCAGTGAGACATGAACTATTTAAAAGCACTAAAGGAGACAGTGCAATTCCTTCTTTGCCTTGCTAAACAGCCTGCAAAGGCTCCAGCGCAGGATCTCCTGTGACTGGAACACCTTCATTAGGGTGGATTTGCACAGATCATCCATGGGAAGGTCAAGAGCCCATCCCATTGAGCCAAGTCCCCAGTTCAGACCAGCTCTGAGCATCCTAGAAAACTCCCAGAGGTTTGCCTAATAGAGAAGAAGAAACTGGGATCATCAGAGGGAAGTTATTTGGGTGTTTCTCACAGGGGCACTGCTGCTGCTCCCTCAGTGAAGGTGCAGAGATTCCGGATTTTTGGAGAGACAAAGGGGAGGAGATGGTGCAAAGCTTTGGATTCAGGGAGGACAGATTAAGAAGCCGGGTTGGAAATCGAATGGAGCACAAGAACATTACCAAAACATTGAAATATGATGCAGCAAGATGGAGACAGCGCAGGAGACGTTCAGAGGTCTCCATAGTTCTCATCACCTGGAAAGGGAGGAACAGAGTGAAAACAGGGATGGGACAAGAGAGTTCTAGGCTGTATCTGCAACCAAAATGTCACAGTTGTGTCTCATGCCAGTGGTGGGCAACCTGGGCAGTGCCCATCACAGCTGGGCAGTGCCCAGGTTGCCCACCCAAATTGCCCGTGGTGCTGTTTGGCTTGTCCATCAAAGAAACCTCGTGCCCTTCCCTGCAACAAACAGACATTAAAATGATGCAAACAAAGCCTTCCAGGGCTCAGTAAATGCTTGGAAAACCATTCCAGGCACATGGTGGGATTCTCTGGGTTGTCCTGTGCAGGACTCAACGATCCTTGTGGGTCCCTCCAGCTGGGGATATTCTGTGATTCTATGAACCCATCAACAAACCCAGGGTATGGATGTCAGATTTTGGATATGAACTGGTGTCTCCTTGTCATGAGAAAGCAGGGATAAAATTAGAAATGGCTTGTTTTGGTTCATTAGCTCTGCCTGGGGATCTCTGGTGGGGAGCAGCCTTCACTAACAGGTGAGGGGAGGGGCAGAGACGCAAGCAGGGAATTTTTTCCCCATATTCTGCCTGCAGCACGTTTACCAAAGTGGCACCTGAGTGCCTTGCAAGTATTCATGAGTCTCCTCACGTCTCCTGGCTGTATTTACTGCGCATGACTTATTGAACACAATCCAGGCCATGGGAATGTTAGAGGAATTCAAAGACCCATTTGTACTGTGGCACAGTCACTCCTGTTCCACTCAGTCCTCCTGGGCACAGTTGGGGACAGGAGAATTACCCAGTTAAATGCAATAAAATCAAAGCCATGTCAGCTATTACTCGCTATTAAAGCTTTATGCAACGTGCAGGAGGAAAGCAAGCAAGGCTCCTGTTCTCTCCTTTTCCACTCATGTGAAATCCTTTGACTAGTTCTAGTGAAAATCGCAAGGAAATTAGGTCACAAGGAGGCAAAAGGCCTCTTATGCAAGGTGGAATTTCCCACTTGCTCCTCAGGAAACAGGGAGTTATTTTCCATCTGGCTGGAACTTGGTGTGGGATGGTTTCAACTGCATCACCAACCACACCTCAAGTTCTCTGAGCTGGAAACAGCAGAACAGGCGGGTTTTCAGGAGCAAAAGAAATCTTATTCTCAGGGAATTCAGGATCTCACTGGGGACAAGTGACAGCACAAGGAATCTGCAGCTCCCTGGAAGAAGGTTCTAGCAAGGTGAGGGTTGGTCTCTTCTTCCAGGTAACAAGCTATAGAACAAGAGGAAATGTCCTCAAGTTGTGCCAGGGAAGGCTTAGACTGTAGAACAGGAAAAATTTAATCACTGAAAGGATTATCAAACATTAGAACACATTGCACAGGGTGGAGGTGGAGCCACCATCCCTGGAACTGTCCAAAAAACCTACGAATGTGGTGCTTGAAGACAGGATTTAGAGGTTTGGAGAGTTGAATGGATTCAGTGATCCTGGAGGTCTTTTACAACCACAACGATTCTGTGATGCTGGGATAAGGTCATGTGAACCTTTGAAACCTTCTCCCATGCACAGATGGGATCTTCCAGGTCATCTCATTCTGCTCCCCTGCCATGGGCAGGGACACCTTCCACCATCCCAGGTTGCTTCAAGCCCCATCCAACCTGGAACTGGACACTTCCAGGGATGGGGCAGCCACAGCTTCTCTGGGAAACCTGTGCCAGGGCTTCACCACCCTCTCAGAAAGATTTCCTTCCTAATATCCAAACTAAACCTACTCTCTGACAGTTTGAAGCCATTCTCCCTTTTCCTGTCACTCTAGGCCCCTGTTAATAGTCTTTTTTTGTCATTCTCTTTAGCTACCAGAAGGCTAAAATTAGGTCACCCCAAAGCTTCTCATCCCCAGGTTGAACAATCCCAATTCTCC
>NC_031769.1:149219313-149234784 GCF_001522545.3 Parus major
GCTGGAGGCAGCTCTGCAGGTGGGGTCTCACCTGAGAGGGGCAGAATCCTCCCCTCAGCTGCTGCCTGCCAGCTTTGGATGAGCCCAGGACATGTTTGGATTTCTGGGCTCCAAGTGCACGTGGCTGGGTCATGTCCAGTCTCTCATCCACCAGCACCTCCAAGTCCTTCTCCCCAGGGCTGCTCCATCTACTCATCCCGAGCTTGGATTGATCCTGGGATTGACCCCAGCTAAGCTGCAGAACTTGCTCTTGTTCAACCACACAAGATTCCCACTTCTCCAGCTTGTCCTGGTCCCTCTGGATGGCCCCGTCCTTCAGGTCGTCACTGCACCCTCAACTTTGTGTCATCCACAAATTTGCTGAGTGCCCTTGATCCCTCTCTTGTCCTGTGTGTCTCAACATTTATATAAAACCCTACAGCTTCTTCCCAAGCACATGCTATAAATGAAATAAAAATTAACTTTCAAATGGAATACATTGTTATAATCAAAAAATTTCCACTTTCAGCCTTTATTTTTTTTTTTTTTTAAAGAATGCAGCTTTCCCTGAGCAGTTCAGGAAACTTTTCTCTGAGGAGGGAAGAGCTTTTCAAGGCCCTTTTATATAACTGAGGAGTCCATTGTTGCCCTACTTCGTGCAGAACTCTCCTCACAATGAAGTTAATTATAAATATATGAACTGTTATAAATAAATCTATAAGGCTCTGTATTTTTCTAAATCTGTGTATATGTTCCTTACATTATATCCTGGATAACGCTGCAGTGGTGGCGTAATACACATAATGGGATGAGTTAAATGTCAGCACAGAGTGGGCGAATCTGGTGTAATTCCAAACATTTTCGCAGGGGAGAACATTTCAAGAATTCACTGATGAATAAAGGCAAAGAGTTTCAAACGGTGTTTTCTCCTCTTTAGAAACTCCTGTTCCCAAAGACTTTGATGTCGGAAAGGAAATTCACAGGTAAACTCCACTTCCCAAATCCACTTCTGCCAAGGAATTGCCGTTTTCTGAGGTGGTTCTCCCTTGCTTTTCTGGAGGTTTCCTGGGGGTATTCCATGTCTGCTCTTGCCAAGAAGCATTTCTGCTAGAATATTCCTGTTGAATAAGCCTTACATTTTTTTTTTTAGTTCTGTGTCAGAGTAACATCACTGATTCCAACAGTTACATCACTGATTCCAACAGAGTTTCAAGGACCTCGAAAAAGAGAAAACCTACAGCAAATCAGTCCAGGAATGACAATTTTAGGTCTTCAAGACCTAATAATTGAGTATTTTTTGCCCAGAATTCTTCATTTGTCAGGCTATTTTTGTTCCTTCTGTGGTTTTAGGTGGTGACTTTGTGATTTTCATCTCTAAGTCACAAAGACCTTTTCAAGAAGAGGAACTTTTCTTTGACACAACTCGTGGGATTAAGGGAGGTGAGAGTGTGGCCTCAGCTGAAAAAACCCTTCCACCAAGAGACATTGCCTCCTTCTGTTCCTGGCAGCACAGAGATCAAACTGTGCCGTGACACTCAGCAAAGAGCAGGAAGAAAAGGTCAAGGAGGCTAATTTGTAATTAAAGGGATGCAATTAAAGGGATGAGTCATTCTGCAAGTGAGCTGTGAACCTCAGCTCATCTCTTATCTCCATCACACGCTGGTGGCTGCTGGGAGTAGTGGGATGGAGCTTGGATTTGTGTGAATGTTAAACATCT
This sequence comes from Parus major, assembly GCF_001522545.3. Classification (NCBI taxonomy): domain Eukaryota; kingdom Metazoa; phylum Chordata; class Aves; order Passeriformes; family Paridae; genus Parus; species Parus major. The sequence continues at coordinate 149,221,010 of NC_031769.1, forward strand.
GTCAGGGAATGCTGGAAAAAAACCCGACCCTTTAGTCTTTAGAGGATAAAAGAGACCTCACAGACAGGTCTGTCTCACAGACAGTCCCCTCAAACCAATTCCACATCTACACCTTCCTCTTTCCCTGTACAATCCCTTCTTCGTGTCATATTTCTTCTGGGCATCACAAAAAAAATATAAAAAATGAAGTTTTCCTGACAAGGATGCACTTGGAGAGGTGGGAGAGGTGAGCTGGAAGGTTCTTTGTGCACAAAGAGAGCTCTTATAAAGAGGAGAAAGAAAAAAGCAACAGTGAGGACTTGGGAGGAGGATCACAAACCTTGGGACACCCAGCCTTCCTGATGGAATTACCATGGAACGGTTTGGGTGGGAAGGGACATTCAAGGTCACCTGGTTCTGAGCTCTCTGGACCTTCCCCTTGACCAGGTTCCTCTAAGCCCTGTCCAGCCTGGCCTTGGACACTTCCAGGGATGAGGCAGCCACAGCTCCTCTGGGGAAGCTCACCACCCTCACAGGGAAGAGTTTTTTCCTAATATCCAATCTAAACCAACTCCCTTTGAGCTGGCAGCCACTGCCCCCTTGTCCAGTCACTCCATGCCCTCTCCAGCTTTCCAGGAGACAATCAGCTGATGATTCCAGCAAGGACAACAAATCCTGGAACACAGGTGAGATCTTTCCCCTCTCAGTCTGTCACTCTCTTGAAACCCATCCCAAAAGAGAAGTTCCCTGGGTGTCCCGTTATCCCTTGGGCTGTGTTTTCCTAAGCCAGTCCTAGAGCTTGGGAAGAAGAAAGGCAGATCCCTGTGGCTGAGCAAGCTCTCCAGAGTTAATACTACCCAACAAAAATTTTTGGCTGGCTCGTTTAATTAGAAAAAAAGAGATACTTCCACTAATGGCAATACAATGGCTATATATAAACATATAGAAATGTCTGTGAAAGCCAGCAGCTCTCATTCCTAATTAACTGCTGGCTCTCCTGGCTGGGCTCCAGCTTCCACTGACAGATGGTGATGAGCCACTCTCCTCTACCCTCCTTTTATTAATGAACTATCCAGGAGAAAATTCTTCCTCCGTGAGATCCAGAACTGCCCGGAGCCCATGGCCAGCCTTTCCTTGGTTTTCATTAAGTCAGGAATATCTGAACCCCAGCTCATTAGTGCCCACGTTGCTGAATGCCTTTGTTGCAATTAAGTCTTCAACTGGCAGCAGATTTCTCTGTAACAGCTAAATCAGGACTGACTTGTGATGGAAGATCACAAAAAGTGGGATAAAAGGATGGTTGCAAAGCCAGGTCTCCAGGGAGAATCCCCACAGCTCCACCCTAAGCTCCCTGTGTAGAGAAAAAGAAGGAAGTTCTTTCTCCCTCTATTGGCTTTTTGTCTCAAAATACTGGTGCTGGCATGGAAATGCTCCCTGACTCATTTCCAGGGGATGTCCTGCCTGAAATACCTTGAAGATGAGGAAGGCAGACAATGCCCTGGGATAACAGGGAAATGTTATTCCCAAAATGGTCTTTTAGATAGGTTTGGAAGGGTTGAAGAGGCACATTACAACCATGAAGTGAAGCACTGAGCCAATCCTAGTCAGGGCAACCCTGGAACTGGAACCAGTTTGGTTCCAGTTAATGGCCCTGCCTCTTATCCCCTCCAGAGATGTTAGAGGCAGCAGTTATCACCTCCAGAACAACATAACCTGATGTTTAATGTTTTCCTGCTCACAGCATGGTTGGATCTGTTCTCCAGCCTTCATGTAGGGTTCTGCAGGATTCTGCATTCCCCTGCCCACGGTGCAGAGAGTGGAACTGGATGATCCCTCAAGCCCCTTCCAATGATTCCATGTTCTCATGTGCCCAGGAAGGAAGGTACAGCAGGATTTGTTGTGCAGGGGATGTTGGTCACACGAGGAGGTGAGGGCACAATCCTGAACGTGGCAGAGTGAATTTTTGATTTGGACAACAAAGATAAAAACAAGCCTCAAGTTCAGATCCTCATCCCTGGCTCAGGAGCATCCCACCACATCCAGTTGGAGTGTCCCAGTCCAGAAGCACCAGATCCAAAGAGCTGAATTAGGGAACAGCATTCCTGCTGCAGCTCCTGAAGTCCTTTCCTATATCCCCTGTCAGCACCTGCTTTTCTCTTCCCTTACGTAGGAATCCAGAAATGGAGAGACATTTCTCTGTTTGTCCTATTCTCAAAAAAAAAGTAGGATTAATCCTATTTTTCACTGACAGAAAGGCTTCAAAATATCCCTGGGTTTATAAAAAATTAAGTAGAAGGTAATAGAATGTTTAGTATTCCACTGAAGTGAAAAATATAGATTTTAGAAAGTTTAATACATAAAGATGGAGGAAAAAAGGTGCGGTTTTTAGCTCTTCTTCTTCCTTCTTCTCCATGATTCTGCAGTTTTTATAGGCATAAAGAGTGATTGGTTGAAAGTTAGTCTCAGTTTTAGTTACATAAGTAGATATAGAAAACTTATTTGTTAAAATATGAAAGCAATGCACGTGTCTGTAGTGCATAAGGTAAAAATTGATATAAAGATGAGGTGGCTGCCTGGTTCGGGGCTATTTTGTACCATCAGAGCAAAATGATCCAGGTTGAGGTGAATTGAACTTGTGCAGATAGTCCAGAGAGACCTGCCAAGTTTTGTAATAACATCCTAATAAACACAAGAAACAAGATCCTAATGAGCTTGAGAGTTTTCTTCGAACCCAAAGAACTGAGATAAGTGAGACTCCCCATGAAGGAGCATCCCAAAGGAGCTCAGCCCAAAGGGGATTGAGAAATCCGAGAGTAAAAAAAAGCACAGAAGAAGTGCAGCAGAATCGAGAGAAGAAAAGAAAAATTACACCTCACTCCCTCGATGGTGACAGTGCTGCAGTTATTCCGGGAAACCCCAGGATCCATGGACTGAGCTTCCAGACCCTCAGTTTTATTCTCAGCTTTGTCACTGCCAATGGGGTGACCTTAGGCAAGGTTTTGCTGCTCTGATCCTCGGTGTCCCAACAAATCTAACTATTAACACTAAATTTGTTTTCCTTGTGTCTCTCTGACCCACAGGGTAATGACCTTACCATTTACCAACACCTGCTCCCTCCTCAAGTGCAAGATGTCTTTCCCCTCAAATTATCTCTATTTCCTCTCAAATTATCCCCCCAGTTAACACCATGAAGATAACTCAAAGCAGTTTTGTTCCCATCTCTCCTTGTTTTCAAGCATTCTGCTTCAATTTCACACTGGATTTGGGAGTTCTGTGCCTGACAGCTCAAGGGTGTTCTCCAGTGCATCTGCTGGTTCCATGAACAATATTCCTTCCCCTCGTGAGTTAAATCCTGAAAATGCTTTGGGACAAGTTGTTGAGGAATTCTAAATCAGAGCAGCTATGATCTCACACCCCTGAAAGGCTGACCCATAATTAATATTCCTATCAGGACGTTTTTCAGATGGATTGCTTCAGGAGCTGAGGGCACAAAGAATGAGAGGATTCAAACCCACAGAAGTTCTCTCTTTTAGAATTATTTCTCCTTTTCTCTCTCTGTTGTATATTCTGGCTCTGTTAAAAGTGTTCCAGAATGGTTCCCGGATATATTTCTCCAGTGGCCCTATTTTACACTTTTTATTTGGTCTCTCAATTTTTCTCCGTTGGGTGTGAGATGATCCCCATCATGCATTTCATTCAAATTCCAGGAAAATTCAAGGAGAATTGAACTTTTAATTTGTCTATCAAATGTGATCTCACTGTACAACGCCATCTAATTCACGCCTTTTGTATATTTGTGAATTCCAGAAGTTTATCTCAATATGAAACAGATTTGTTCTGTTTTAATCAGACATGAGGCAGATATTGAGCAGGATGAGTTCTCCACCTGGCCATTCTTAGTGGTTAAACAACACTAAAGAGCAAAAACCAAAGCACAAATAATGGTGAAAAACCCACCTGGATAATTTCCAAATATTCCTGGTTTTACACTTTTTAATAGAAACATCACAGAAGGGTTTGGGTTGGGAGGGACCTTAAAGATCATCCAGTTCCAATGACATGGGCAGGGACATTTTCCACTATCCCAGGTTGCTTCAAGCCCCATCCAGCCTGGCCTTGAACATTTCCAGGGATGAGGCATCCACAATTTATCTGAGGAATCTCTTCCATGACCTCACCACCCTCACAGGCAAGAATTCCTTCCTAATATCCAATCCAATGGCTCCACTCAATGCCCAGTCTTTCTTCTCTCAAGGTGGGGCTCCCGAATTTTTTTCATATTGATTCCATCAGGGGAAAATTAAATTATTCATAAAATCATGGAATTGCTGAGGTTGGGAAAGACTTTTGAGATTATTAAGTCCAACCATCGGCCCAGCACGATGCTCGCCATCAACCATGCCCTCAGTGCAATATCCATGGTTTTTTAACGTTCCCAGGGATGGTGGTGGGATGAATTCCACAGTGCTTGTGAAAATTTGTTTTCCAGCTCTCCTTCCCTCTTGGGCACCATCCATTTCCCCTGTGACCTCTGCAAGTGCATCACAAATATTGTCCCGGACTGGCAAAAATTGAAATGCAAAGGGAGGGAGAAGAGGTTAAATCCATAAAAAAGGAAAGGGAGAAGGTGGAAACTCCCTTACATTTAGTGCAAAAATCATGGAAACAAAATCATTAAGGCTGGAAAAGACCTCTGAGATCACCAAGTCCATTTCAGTGGCCCAATTCCTACCCAGCTCCTGCAGCCTGTGTTTCCTTGGACCTTCTCCCCGGTGAGATCTCTGCTGCTCCTGCTGACTTCAGGGGCTGGATGGAAATAAAATCAGAGGCTGTGTAACCTGAAAAGTGCTTTTCAAACGTTTTTCTGCCCTTTTGGAGGGTGAGAAAGCTCCCACCCTGTGGGAGCAATCACTGTGCGCTCTCAGAAAAGCCTGTGCTGAGAACAGCAATCCCCAAGGAGATTCCAAGGGAAAACAGGATCTGTGGGAGTGCAATCAGCCACTGCAAAGTGCCTTTTCCTGCAAGACTCAGGCAATTCCTACCAATTCCTTGTGTGAAATCAGTGCTGGGGAACACTCGGGGACAGGATTTCCCTGCAGTGCTTTTGCAGGAGGATCTTGGACGCCTGGTGGGTCACAGGACTCATCCCCTTGGGAAAAAGATGCTCCTTCAGGCTGTCCTGCCCCAGCATGGATGTCCTGGCATCCATGGGGTGGGCAACAACCTGCAGCACCTTCCCACTCTTCCCCAGCATCATCCACATGCCCAGCATCCCAAATCTCTATGGTCTCTCAATCGGAACCAAAAGCAAGTTGATTTTCCAGCTCCGTCAGCTCCTCTGCATGAACAGGGGTAAAGAACAGCTCAGGGGTTTCTTTGCCATCTGAGAAGACACATATTTGCCCTAAAGTCAGTGATTTTACATCTCTCTGGGCAGGCACAGGGGATTTATGCACTGTGCTGATTGTCTGGTAATTTATTAAACCCAAAAACTGAGATGGGAAATAAAATCCTGCTCATTTTAAATAAATATATCCATATATGAGGCAAAATGACATCATCATGGACCAAATGACCTCCTGTGGTCCTTCCCAACCTCACGCATTTTGTGATTCTGTGGTTCTGTGATCATCCCCCATTTCTCTAGGTCTTGGATCATTCAACTTTAATTAATACCCGCTTTAATTAATATCTTCCAGAGCCTGAAAAGCACAGCACTGGCTCCCACCTCCAAAGCCAAAACATTTCTGGCTCACACTGATGATTCAGGGGGGACATTCCCAGCTCCAGCTTTAAAAGGACTGCAAGAAAAGCAACACAAATCATCTGGGACAAGTTCTGGACCAAAATTCCCGACAGAACCTGAACCACTTTTGCTCCATCACCTTCCAACAGCAGGAATTCCCTTGAGTAAAATCCCCAAAGAGTCCTGACGGAGAAAAGTGACCTGGGAAATCAAAATGGGAGAAATTCAAACTCTTTTTTCCACTTTGAGCCACTCTAATTCTCTCATTCTGACCCAAAGGGGATCCACTCTTGAAGCATTTAAAATCAGCGGGAATCAGAATGTTCCAGACATTTCCGTGCACTGCAGGAGATCACAGGAAACCTCCAGTCCAGATCTTCAGACCTTTTCACCAGTGGGAGTTAGGAAGATAAATATTTATATAGGTTTTATATTTTATATTTTATAGGTTTGGGGCTGAACTTTTCACTCAGGGATTTAAGGAATATTTGCCACAAAAATTCAGGCAAAATTTTCAGTGAAACCTAATCCTCCCCTGGCCTTCTCCAGGTGAAAAAAAGATCCTGGTTGGAGACATCCACAAACATTATTTACCAAAAAAAAAAACCAAACAGTTCAAACTTCATTGTTTTGTAACTTTCTTCTAAATATTTTGGCCAATTTGCTGCTTTTCCAGACATGGAAAACATCAATCTGAGCAGCACAACGTGAACTCTCCAGCTAACTAAACCTGGCTTGAGAAAAATGCTGGTGACAAGTGGAAAAATGCCACGTGCTTTGCCAGAAATAATAATTAAATCCATGGAGGCAACCAAGATGAGCTGTGGCTGAGAAGCAAAAAAAAAGAAAAAATAAAATAAAATAAACTCCTGTGGCTGGGGAGGAGAAATAGAATTTCATAAAGGCTGAACCTTCAAACATTCCCTTGGTCTGATCCTTCCATGAGGTCACCTTAATGAGCTGTTTCCTGGGCAGGACAAAAGGTCTAAAACAGAAGGAAAACCAGTGGAGGAGCTGTTCCACTTTGTTCTGCTCCATTGTGATGTGGAAAAGAAAAAACACCCCCAAAACTTTGGGATTTCTTAAATTTATCAAGGCTTTCCAACAACTTCATTCAGAAGATCATTTAAATAAAGAACAGGCATCTTTCATTTAAATGTGAACATCCAGAAGAGAGAGATAAAGGAAAAGTTTTCATAGTTCTGTGCATCTCCACTGGGAATTTCCACCTCTGAGGTCCTGCTCCAGGTGGGATCTCCAGGACCTTCAGGAATCACAAGTCATTGGTTGGTCTGAAAGAGGGGAGGCTTCAGAATCCATTTGTGGGCAGCTTTGGGCACCACTGTGATATAAAAATGATATAAAGATACTAGAAATTGTCCAAAGGAGGGACACAGGTGGTGAGGGGTCTGGAGGGGAAGCTTGATTAGGAGAGGTTTGGGTTCCTTGTTTTTCTCAGCCTGGGGAGGATTCTTGAGGGGGAACCTCCTTGGATCTGGAGCTTGAGGGGAAGGGCAGGCACTGATCTCTTGTGTCTGGTGACAGAGCCAGAGGGAACGGCCTCAAGTTGTGTCAGGGGGGGTTTAGGCTGGGTTTTAGGTAAAGGTTCTTCCCCCAGAGGGTGGTTGGGCATTGGAACATCTCTCCAGGGAATGGTCACAGCCCCAAGCCTGACGAAGCTCAAGAAGAGTTTGGACAGCGTTGCCAGGCACAGGGTGGGATTTTTGGACATCTCCTGGAGATGGAGACTGACCTGGAGCTCATCTGAACAGAGTTTGGGCAAGGCCATGTGCTCCTAAAGGAAAAAGGATGAAAGAAAATTCCTTCCCATCCATGGAAGTGTTCCAGGTCAGGCTGGGGGGAGCTCTGAGCAACCTGGGCAAGAGGCAACCAAGATCTTTTCACCTGTGGGAGTTAGAAAGATAAATATTTATATAGATTTTATATTTTATGTGGAAGGTGTCCCTGCCCATGGCAGGGGGTTGGGACAAGATGATCTCAAAGGTCCCTTCCACCCAAAGCAGTCTCTGATTCCCTGAAAAAAAAAAAAAATCCAAACAAAGAAACAACAAACTAAATCAAAATAAACCCCACTAGGGATAAAATATAACAAATAAAAGAATATATAAACCAGGAGTTAAGATTTATAATCCTGGAAAAGGAAGTTTAAATAATCATATTAATTAAAAAATTTTTAAAAAAATGAATCTATGAATCCAAGTCCTTTTCTTAATTCCTTGCTGAAAATAACAGTGAATTTACCTCTTGTTTCCATTTTTTCCACACAAAAGAGGGAAAGCAAAAGGCTTCCAGTGCTTTTATGATGAATTGAATGCAGTTAGAGCAGGCAAGGTATTTACAAGTTGTGTTTAATAGAAAGGTTTATCAAAGGCAAGGTAATTACCAGACAGTTTGGGGGCCTGAAAACAGTATTATTAAAAAAGGAAAAAAAAATAATAAAGTAGAGGAGGAAATAGAAGAGAATTCACACAGAAATATGTAAAAGCAAGTGAGTTTCAAGCCGAACTGGTGCATCAGCTCTCTTTACACAGAGCAAAAAGCAAATTATGACAGGGCAGGGCAGCCAAGGAAAACAAGAAATACCTGGATTAGTGAGAATAAATAACTTTAATAAAAGGTTGGGAGGTGTGGAGGATGTCCCTGTCCATTGTTCAAGAGGATATTTCATCAGGGATGCCAGGTGCAGGTGAGGTCATGGAATAATAAAATGGTTTGGGTTGGAAGGGACCCTAAAAACCATTTTATTCCAACCCCTGCTATGGGCAGGGAACTTTCCACAGGACCAGGCTGCTCCAAGCCCCACCCAGCCTGTCCTTGAGCACTTCCAGGGGTGGAAATTGGAGGAAATCGTTTACTTTCCCTGTGAAACCACTAAGGAGCGGTGTCAGAAGGTGCTCATGACCCAGATGGACCCTTTGGTCCAACTGGGAATGGTTGTTCTCCCCTTCCCAAGCAGCAGGAGCCCCACAACTTCCCCAGACAGTTCTCTCCGAAGCCTAATCAGTCTGACTGCTAAAAATAACTGCTGCTTATCCACGCTCAAATCATTCCAGTAATTAATAGAAAATTAATTCAAGGCAGGCGGCGATGCCCCTGAGAGCAAACGACCTTGCTTTGTGCAGGGAAGACAAATTAGCCAAGGTCCATCCAATGTGAGCCATCAAAACGGGAGGAACAGGATGTTCCCAATCTCCTGACTGTTTTTATCCACACAGGATTTGTGGACCACAAGGGAGGAAGAGCTCCCATTAGCATCCCTACTATTCCCTGGCCAGCAATTATATCATTCTTGATACTTTGTGGAGATCCTTGACATTTATTTTTATGATTTTTTTTATTTTTTCTGTTTCCTTTCTTTTTTCTTCACCTCTGGATGCTGTTCCTGCAATTCCATAAGTCTCAACCTAGTCTATGGAAATATGGTTTATGCAGCTCCATCCCTCTGTCCATCCACTGTCCATCCACCTGTCTGCCCATGGATCTAGCTGGGCATCACCCTGCCCAGATTCAAGCAAATTAAATGAGGAGAAAGCTCTCAAAGCTCTAGAAATAATCTCATGTTGTGTGAAAATTGGTCAAAAAGAGGAGAAACCTCAAAATGAAGGGTCCCATAAAAGGATCTCAGCTCCTCAAACACTCCTGGAAGCAGCAGCCAGGTGGACAACAGGAAAATCCATCCCCTGATGATGCCTTTTGCTCAGCAAAAGAGGAAGGAATACTGGGAAGGAGCCCAAAGGCAGGAAAAAAACCAGAGAACTGGGAGCTTAGAGGATTGAGGGGACAATGTGATTCTCAGCTTCACTCATTCCAAAAGTTTCGGGTTGAGGGAGATGATTGTCTCCCTCTGCTCTGGTGAGATCCCACCTGGAATTCTGCATCCAGCTCTGGGGTCCAACAGCAGAAGGATCTGGAGCTGCTGGAGCAGATCCAGAGGAGAGCATGGAGATGCTCCAAGGGCTGGAGCCCCTCTGCTCGGGAGCCAGGCTGGGAGAGTTGGGAATGTTCATCTGGAGAAGGGAAGGATCCAGGGAGACCTCAGAGCCCCTTCCAGTGCCTAAAGGGGCTCCAGGAGAGCTGGAGAGGGACTTGGGACAAGGGATGGAGTGACAGGACCAGGAGGAGTGGCTTCAAATTGCCAGAGGGCAGGGATAGATGGGATATTGGGAAGGAATTCTTGGCTGTGAGGGTGCAGAGGCCCTGGAATGAAATTGCCAGAGAAGCTGTGGCTGCCCCTGGACCTCTGGAAGCGCCCAAAGCCAGGCTGAATGGGGCTTGGAGCAACCTGGGATAGTGGAATGTGTCCCTGTCCATGGCAGGGGTTGAAGTGATCTTTAAGGTCCTTTCCAACCCAAATAATTTTGGCATTCAATGAAAATTTCACCCTTTGGCTGTGCCTGGGCTGCAGAGACTGCAAATCCATCTCCTCCTTTTCCTTCCTATCAGGTCTGTTTAATCCCAGACACATTCCTGGCCATCCTCTGGCATCCCACTTTTCACTGGAGAGACTGACAAGGCAGCTGTTAATTCCGTGTTCAGTGCTGGCTGCACTATCGATTCCAAAACCTCTGGGCTCGGGATCTGTGGCTCCTTGGAAAAGGTCACGGCCGAGCAGGATGTGCAATTCGCAAAGGCCAGGCAGGGGAAGGGATCCTTGACTCCTGCCTGGGGAGCTGAGAGGGATGATTTCATTCCGGCTACAAAATCAAAAGTGAACTGCTGGGAGCAGCTCTGAATCACACAATAGGATTTTGTTTTTCCTTTTGTGTTTCCGTTTATTGTTAAGAATCTGACAAAACACAACCGCCTGCATGGTGGTGCCTATTTAACGGCCAAGCTCCTGGGAATCAGGGAAGATTTAGCCAAAAAATGGAGATGGGAATCCAGTTTGTTTAACCAAATTCAGGTTTGGCTTTAGGATGTGTTGGACAATGCCCCAAGCTCTTCTGACCAGGCTTCCCCTGGACATATCGTGGAATCTTGGAATGGTTTGGATTGGAAGGGATCTTAAAGCTCATCTCATTCCAACCACCCTGCCATGGGCATCTTCCACTACCTGAGGCTGATCCAAGCCCCATCCAACCTGGTCCTGGACATTTCCAGGGATGGGGAAACCACATCTTCTCTGGGAAAACTGTGTCAGAGCCTCCCCACCCTCAGAGGGAAGAATTCCTTCCCAATATTCCATCTAAACCTGCCCTTTATCAGGGGGACCTTGAAGCCATTCCCCCCGGTGCTTTCAAATTAGCAAATTCCTAACGACTTCAAGCAACTGAGGGTTGATTTTTCCAAGAGATTTTCCAGCTAAACAGTTAAACCAGGAGGAAATGACAGATATTAATCAGAATTCCCATTATCTCTCCTGGTTTGTGCAACTCATCCTCTGCTGTCCTAAGCATCAGAGCATTTGATAAAGCAGTCAGGGGGGAAAAAAAAAAATCAACTTTTTAATGAAATAGTTTTTGTAAGAAATTGCCAATTCATCAAAATCAAATTGCTTCATGCCACCACATCTCTCCAGCCCAATTAGTTTGTAATTAGTTAACACAAAGTGGAACAGTTCTAAGCAGAGGGACAAAGACAAGTGTTATCAGAATTCCTGCCCCTGTAAATAGAGGAGTATCTGTTCCATGGAAAGGAAACCTGACTTTAAAATCTGATCCTGTATCTCCTGCATCTTAATTCCATGTCCTGAGTGGAGACTCACTGATTTAGATGGATCTTTGCTCTCCATAACTGGGTTTGATCCCAAAATCCATCCTGGACTTCAAATAAATTCATTATTTCTTCAGAGTTCTTCTTTGTCCACAGAATCCTATTTTCCAACACTTTCTAACAACTTCAGAACCAAGCCACAAAAAAAGCCATGACAAGAATGATCCCTCAAGAAAACATTCTTCCCAATGCATAAATTCATGAGATGAGCTCCTTCTGTGCAGAAATTTTTTCCCCAAAGCCTTGTTAATATTGGGAAAGCACCACCACTTCTGGGGACTGGCCACAAACTAAGGGCAGGATGGACAAAAAAGGAGATTTTATGACCTTTGCATGAGGGGAAGACAACTCAGGACTTCAAGGATGACGTGAGGTTTTGCAGGGAAAAAATTAGAAGGGCCAAAGCCCTCCTGAGGTGGGGATTGATCTTTTCCCCCAAGAAATGGGACAAGAGGAAACAGCCTCAAGTTATCAGGGCAGTTTTGGACTGGATATTAAGGAAAAATTTCTTCACCAGGAGGATTGGAACAGGCTGTCCAGGGCAGTGGTGGAGTGTCCATCCCTGGAAGCATGTGGTACCTGGGGACACGGCTTTGTGGTGTCCGTGGAAGTGCTGGGGGAATGGGTGGACTCAATGATCTCAGAGGTCTTCTCTAACCTGAAGGACTCCACGATTCTCTGGGAAAGGAGAGACCACCAGGCCATGGATTTGAGTGCAGCTGTGGCCACAGGAGGAGCAGTGACCCCTTGCTGGTCATGTCTGAACCACCCTTTTCTACCCCCCCAGATTCAAAGCCAGGGCTGGACAGGACCTGGAGCAACCTGATCTGGTAGAAGCTGTCCCTGCCCTGGGATGATCCCTTCCACCTAAAATTTTTCTGTGATTCTGTGTTTCCTCCTGCAGCAGCTGGACTGGAAATCTCAGGTTCTTCCCTGTCCATATTCTGTGGTTTCTTGTGGGGCCAGGAAGATTAATTTTCCTGGTGGAAGTAAACGTTCATCAAGGGTGGCTGAGGGTCCTGGTTTGAGATCTGTTGTGTGATCCCAGGAAATTCATGTTTCCTGCCTGTGTTTCCAATATTTTGCCACATTTGTACACAGGAAGATGCAATGCCTAGTAAGGGAAAAGTCAGAAAGTTTTTGTGAGGGCAGAACAAGCACAGAACCTCTTTGTGGTCCCAGCCCAGGCTGCTCTCCCCACCCTTCACCCCAACTCCAAAGTGTGGGTGCAGGAAAATTCTCTCCTTTCTCCCTGCAAACAACTCCAGGATGTGCCAGGCATCACCGGCAGGAGCTGGCAGGGATCCCACACCCTCAGTCTTTTGTGAGCAGAAGAGCTCAGCAATTAGCAAAATAACAAAAAAAAAAAAAAAAGAGAGAGAGAGTCAAATGCATTTTTGATGCTCTGAAGTTGCTGAGATTTTTAAACAAACAATCTGGGGCTGCTCCCACACGCTGGGAGCGGGTTGAGCTCCAGCCATGTGGCAACAGCACCATCGTATGGGAATCTCCAATCCCTGCAGCCCTTGGAATTTTCTCCATCGGGCTCCTCGCTCCACTGACAAGATCAGCACTGTGGTGGGATCTATTTTCAGCCCTGCATTGATTTCACGGTTGTCACCGGGAATGTGTGGGATGTGAATGTGAACTTTTTCTCCAGGACTGGTCACCCTGGCTCAGGAATTCGGAAATCCCGAATTGGAATCGCTGGATGTTTCACTCTGTGCCCAGACCCTTGGAGAAATACTCAAGGTCAGACTCCTTGCTTGTTAAGCTTTTGTAATGAAGCCTGGCTGTACCCATGTGCACCCACAGATCCCAAAAACTTCTCTTGGAATGCAGGAATTCCAAACCTTGTATGGTGTTGGAGGAAGAAGAGGCACAATGAACGGCAGGCTTGAGCCACAGGTCCCTGAGAAGCCCAGTGACAGAGACCCAAACACCTCCCTGCACCCCCTCAATGTCCTGCTCTTAATGGCAGCTCCAGTCTCCATTGCTGGGCTCTGGAATTCCAGCAGGAATCCCAGCCTTGCATCCATGTGCTCTGAAGCTCATTTGAACAGCAAACCTGGATATAAATCCTTGGAGTGAGAGATGGGCCATGACATGGAACAGTGTTAAATATCTACAGATAGATATTTAATGGTGTTAAATATCTCCAGGAGCTGGAACCTCTCTCTGCTGGCAGCCAAGGGCACCTCTGGAGCAGCTGGAATCACTTTTTCCTGCTGCTGGATCAGCATCATTCGTGTCTATCCCAGGACAGAAGAAAGTGGAAAACAGCTGGGAGCTGGGGAAAAAATACTTGAGGCTGAGA
>NC_031769.1:149235835-149268845 GCF_001522545.3 Parus major
CATCCATCCATCCATCATCCATCCATCCATCTCTGGGAACATGTCTACATCTCCTCCTCTTGAAATCTTTCTCCCACTTTACTCAATCCATCTGTTATCCTGCCTATCCAGTTCCATGCCTCATTTGGGATCCACGCTTCCCTCCTTGCAGAAGAGTCTCTAATGGGATTTGCCTCACTCCCACCTGGTGACTCAATCTCATTTACTCCCCACCCATTCTGATTTGGGACAACTGAATATTCCTGAGGCTGTGAACAGCCATTAGAAATTCCCACTTGGACACCTATAATTGGTCTCTAAAATCCCTTCTCTAACATCCCACAGCCCCACAGATTTGCAGAACAGCACTTCAGGCAGCATCAGCTCTCTGTTAACACCATCCATGAATGGAAATGACAATGAAATTCCCTCTGGAGCCCATTTTAACCACAAACAGGGACTTCAGAACATCCTGGAAAGGAGTTACAGGCACGACCATGCTGAGAAAACAACGCAGTGCTCGGAGAAGCTGTGGCTGCCCCACCCCTGGAAGTGTTCAAGGCCAGGTTGGACAGGGCTTAGACCCCCTGGCAGGGGCATGGAATGAGATCATCTTGAAGACTCTTCCAACCCAAATAGCTCTGTGACCCTGTGATTCTAAGATCTCTGACATCCTACAAGCTTCCCTACAGATGACCGCAAAATTGGAGAAAATTCCTTTTGATGTCTCTCTGTTCAGATTTTCCAGGAATCCTTTCACTGTTTTTTCCTCAAATTCCCAGCTCATGGCTGCTCCTCGATGTGATCCATGACACCACGGTTTATTCCGTGATCCATCACCATTTTCCCAGCCTGGCACAGGGCAGGAGCAAATAATCCAGAACCAGGATAGAGAAAATAATCAACTCCTGTTTCCCCCTTCCCAAACAGAGAGCTCCAGACCTGTCTCTATCAGGAATCTGCAGTGACAGCAAAAATAGTATTAAATAAACAAATTCCAAGGGATTTTGCAGACAACGTGAGATTTCCAGAGGGAGCTGATGGCCTTTTCCATGCAGGCAGAAGAATTTGGAATTTTATAACCTCAGGAAAAGAAAACACCACCTCGTACACCCCAGTCCTATGGATAACTGTGTGTTAATGTACGTGGAATTATAACGGGGTATGTTTGCCATCTTCAGGAGTCAGGCAGGAATTGCACTTCAGTTTCCCAAAAATCAGTGAGAATCAACAGTTTATGTAAGAGTACAGGAATTCCTGGGATCTCACACAACCTCAGGCAAGCAGGACTGGGGGATGGAGGAGCTCTCAGCTGTCAGATTCTCTCACAGCAACACAAATTTTGAGTTTTTCTGGCTGATGTTAGAAAAATAATAAAAATAATGGTACTGGGAAAGATGGAAAGAGATTTTCTTCCTTATCAATGCTTTTTTGAAGAAATATTTAATTCCAGGCCCTGGTGGATTTGATAGGGAGTGGGTTTTTCCCCCTTGGCCCTGTTCTTCCTTACCACAAAAAGCCAAACCCTACAGGGACAGTCCTAAGGGATTAAAAAAGAAAAATAACCTTAAATACCTCTGAACGACGAACTGCAGAGCCTGAAAAAATAAAGGCTTTTTTTATCCATAAAACTTGGCTATAAATTATATGGTCTGTAAAAATACGATGTGGCAGAAGCCAATAGACACAGAAAGAAGGTGTTGGGGTGGTTTTTTAGGTATTTTTTAAACAGAAGAGTGAAAAGTGGAATTGGTTAAGATCCTCACAGAGGAATTAGGATTTGTCAAATCATCTCCTACAACTGAGTCTCCTCTGGCCTAAATCAGGGCAGGAGTTTTAGTTTCTACCCTTCATCTCACAGCCACTGATAAATGATCCACCTGCACACCTTCCTTCCTATTTAGAAAAGTGTCTGGGAGTTAAACTGCATGGGAATAAATCTCTGAAAGAAAGAAATGCACAGCAGTAACCCCAAGATCCTGGGGGGGTGGGAAATAAAAATTAAAGGTTAAATTTAGCAAAAAAAGCCCTGTGTTCTTTTGCCCTGGCACGTCCTGAGAAGTGGTCACAGGATGTGAGGAATGGGAGAGGACTCTGCTCAACCCACAAGAGCAAACATTCACACTCGAGGTTGGAATGTGGCTGAGCGCACCCCGTCTGTGACAGAGAAGTGGCATTTTTTGGACAAGCCTAGGCTGTTGATATCACATCTGCTGTGAGTCAAGTGCCCAAACTTGCACCCAGCCTATGCCAGACAGGAGCACACAAAGAGAACCATCATCAAACATCTCAAAACGCCAAATAAATCCAGCTCAAAGTCCCTTTCTCTGGGTTTCAAACAATCAAAAAATAAGAGTTGGCCATTGCTTTTTAACAGAAAACAAATGCAAACGAGGGCGAATGAACTCCTCTATACCTGGAAAGGCCGATGCACTTTTAATCTGCCCACATACCTCCCCACCACATACCTTGTTATCACGAGTATCACTCACACAGGCAGATAAATACCCGGAGCTGTTGATCCAAAGAACATTTTGTCCTCGGTTTAAACACAATGGCTCCACTCAGGGTGGCACCGGGGGTGGAGAGCCTCGTTCACAGGGTGCCACTGCACCCTCAGTGGCTCAGAAGAAATGCATAAGGCCGGCCTTGTTCGGAAGAATTTGGGGCTTTTTCCACTCCTGTGAGCACTTTGCCCAAGGGTAGGAGGGAAGGCGGGGGTGGCAGCGGTGGAGGGGAGCCCAGAGGGTGGCAGGGAAAGAGGAGAGGCACCAAACGCAAATATCCCAACACACAAAGCAACCCCTCCCTTGGTCCTGCCAGCAGCTCCCTCAGGTGCCTTCTCAGGGATGACCTTGTGGGCACGCCCGGCCTCCCAGGATATATAACCTGCCCCGTGAGGAAAAGAACCCAGAGAGGCAGCCCCAGAGAGGTTATCCCAAGATGAAGGCTTTCCTTGTGCTCCTGCTGGGAGCGCTCCTGTGCGTGGACTCAGGTAAGACCCCGCAGAGGATGCGCCCCGCATCCCTCCCTGCGGATTTGCAGTCTGCAAGAAGGATTTGTGACGGGGTTTGGCGACGAGGGAGGAGATGCTGGAGCATTGTCATCCCAAGATATTTCCCCTCGGATGGGTGTTGAGTGGGAAAAATGCACAGGGCTGCCCTGGGGATGGTGGGATCTGAGTGCTGGGGAGAGCAGCTTCCAGGAAAGATAAATCCTGAATCCTGGATTAATCAAAATCCAAATTTTCTTATGCCAGACCATACAGTTATGGGGGAAGGGGAGGGGCTAAGTGGGGTGGGAGGATTATTTTCCTTCTTCCCAGGCTATCAAAATTACAACATTCATGCAAAGTTTTCCTCCAACTTTTTTTTTTTCTGACTCTTCCTTTCAAAAGTGGACACTGATGATGCCCAGATTTCCAGAGTTTTAGTAGCACAGTAAAAATGACAGTGCCATGATACGTTATTTTATAGAGTGAATGGGTGGGGTATAGAGAATGTCAGGTTTTTATAGCCTCAGCAAGATAAAAAATGGGTTTAAAGCAGCTTTTCCCTGCTAGAGAAGAGAAGAATCAAATTTGAGCAGTTGCTCAGTCAGCAGACGATGTTTAAGGAATAAGCTGTGAAGGGTCTTGCACAGCCCTCAGACCTTCCTCTCTGCCAGCTTCCATCAGAACACTCAAAATTTGTCTTTTATTGCTTTAAAAATCAAATCAATGTGAGAACAGAGTGCAGCACTCAGACAAATTTGGGCTTGGCTCCTCACCTCAGTGACCGCCTCAGTCATTTAAACCAGAGAGGCTCGGACAGAGGGAGACCTCTGTGCCTCAGTTAATTCCTTCACTCTCTAATTTCTAAACAGGACTTTTCAGTGTCCTAAAAGAGTCATTCAGGCATTAGGATATTGAGTTGGGGGATTTGTGATGTAAGTTTGGTGGTCATGGGGCTCAAGAAAATACACATACACATACATTTATATATATACATATATATATATATACATATATATATATATATATATATATATATATCAACTGTCAATTGCAAGACTCCAGTGACACCCAGGGGCACAAGTAGTGACAGGAACAGATAATTACACCACAAACTCACTCCTCTGGGGACAATTTTTCACCAGGGCTGGATGCCTGGGAGCTGCCAGGGTTTTCCTGCCTTTCCTGGATGCACAGAGCAGCCCAGCAGGTGTTGCCAGCACTGATTTCCGTCCCCTTCAGAGTGACATTTCCACCAGGGATGGGGACAGGGAATGACCTGGTGGTCAGAGAGGGGTGAAAGCCATTTGCACTTTGATTTCTAGGAGGGTGTGGTGAAAAAGGCAAGTAAAATGCTAAGAACTGAGGCAAGGGGCTGGAAGAGACTTTGCAAATTCCTGCTTCATCCCCCACTCAAGGCCAGGTCAGATGGGGATTGGAGAAACTCGGTCTAGAGGGATGTGATGAAATGATGAAATGATCCTTCCAATCCAAACCATTCCAAGATCCTCTTCAAGCCCAGCTGCCCATCTGCTCTCTTTTTTTCTCCCTCACTGCACTGACTACATCCAAAATATCTTCAGCACCTGCCAAACATGATTTACACCTCAGCCAGGTATATTATTATCCACAAAAACAACCAACCAAACAAAAAAACAACAAAAAACCCCAAAAACAAACAAAAAAACAACCAATTTTTTTTCCCAAAGCAGAGGAGATACCTTCCTTTGAGGATCCCCAGGAATGATCCTGTTTCCCAGTGCAAGCACTCGGTAGAATTCTCTGGAGAGCTTCAGATGGACTGAAGATACATGAGAAGTGTAGAATTGTTCCCCACCTGCAGGGCTGGGTCCAGTTCTGGGGTCCTGCACCAGAAGGATGTGAAGCTGCTGGAGCAAGTCCAGAGGAGACCATGGACATCTCCATGGACATCTCCGTGCTCCAAGGGCTGGAGCCTCTCTCCTCTGGAGCTGGGAGAGCTGGGGGTGTCCATCCTGCAGAAGAGAAACCCTGGGGAGACCTCAGAGCCCCTTTCAGTGCCTGGAGAGGCTCCAGGAGAGTTGGGATAAATTTTTAGGAGGTCCTGTTGGGATAAGATGTAAGCTAATTTTTTAAAACTAAAAGAGGGTGGATTTAGGTTAGCTATAATTAAGATATTTTATTATAATTAGTGGTGAAAAAATAGATCAGGCTGTCCAGGGAAACTGTGGCTACCTCATCCCTGGAAGTGTCCAAGGCCAGGTTGGATGAGGCTTGGAGCAACCTGGGATAGTGGAAGTTGTCCCTTCCCATGGCAGAGGGGTGGAACTTGATGACTTTTAAAGTCCCTTCCGACCCAAACCATTCCATTACTCCCTGATTCCTCTCCTAACCCCTCCTGGTCTCTTGCAGGCTCATCTTTGCAGTGCTACAGCTGCACATCCCAGCTCAGCAACTCCAAGTGCCTGACGAAGAAGGATTGTGGCGAGAAGGATATGTGCAAGACAGATGTGATCCGTAAGGAAAAGCAGGGGTGGGAAATGTCTTAGTTGGGATGTTGGGGCCAAACATTTCCCAGCCTCAGGTGTTCCCTCCAGGCTCACCCAGTCTGGATATTCCAGGTGGATTGGGCCAGCAAACCTCAGCCTGCAAATGTCTTTTCCCTGCACAAAATTTGGTTTATTTCTCTTTCACAGCGCCAAAAATTATTTGCTTGCAAGAGCAATGGTTAATTTTTTGCAGTAATTGCAAACAGAATTAAAATGGGAGGGGCTGAGCATGGTCCAGCCTGGTTGTGAAGTTAGGAGGCGCTGATTTGAGGTGAAATCAATGAAAATGACAAAATTTCATCTCTGTGTCTGTGGGAAACTTGAAAAACTAGGATTTTATCCTTCTGTTCTAGATCTGGTTTGTGCCAACAGCTGAGCTGCTCTTAGACCTGGGGCACAGAACCCCAAAAACCTCACATTTAATGTCCTCTCTGTCAGGCTGTAGATGTGGTATCTCCAGTAGGAATTATCCCAGCTGGAAATGTGCAAATCCATGATATTCACATGCAGGAGAGCCAAGATGTTGTAGAACTCTGTTATTTATTGCAAAGATTTGGTGCAAAGAATGGATTTTAGATCTCCTGGAGGAGAATGGATCAAATCTCCTGGAGGTCAAAACCTGCTGGTAACCAGCAGTTGCCAAAAATGGCCAAAAAAATGGGCTGTGAAGCAAATCAAAGAGTAACTGTGCCATCTGAAGTGGGAATAGCCGTGTTTCCACCATTTCCCAGGTGTTCAAAGGCTCCATGCACCAAAGATGTTTGGGATTGGGCTTCATATGAGAGAGGACAGGGTTAGATGGGATATTAAGAAGAAATTCCTCATTTTAAGGGTGGTGGGGGCCAGAGAAGCTGTGGTTGCCCCATCCCTGGAATTGTTCAAGGCCAGGTTGGACAGGGCTTGGAACAACCACCAGATGATCTTGAAAGTCCCTTCCCAGCCAAACCATTCTGTGATTCCAATTTTCGTCCCACGGAACGAGCTCAGATAAGAACAGCATCCCATTACTCAGTGCCATGAGGCTTGACTTGTACTGAATCCTTGTAATCACGGTCCTGCTTTCTTCCCAGGGGTTGTGGGGCTCTTCAGCATCATCAGCAAGGGATGTGACTCCTCATGTGAAGTATCCTACCAGGACTTCAACGTGGGCAACAGGAACATCTCCTGCTGCAGCAGTGAGCTCTGCAACGTCAACGCCGCGGGCAGCGTGAGGTCCAGCTATGGGCTGGCCGGAGGCGTAGCGGCCGGAGTGCTCTGGATCGTGGTCAACAACAAATTTTGAGGAGCAAAGATGCCTCCCATGGCCACAGAAAGTCTTGGAGCACCCTCCTAATAACAGGAATTGTAACCAGGGGCAGTGGGGTGTGTTGGGCACCTAGCACCCTGGGAGCTGATGGCAGCTCTTTGCCGTATGATGGCTTCTGCTTTAATCTTATTACAAAGCTCAAGTGCGACCAGATAAGGAAATGCGTGTTCATGTTATCTGCAAAACACCTAAAATAAAGTTATTTCTCCACCAACTGTGAGTGTGTCAGGTGTCTATCACTCGGTCACCTCTTTGTGGCCACAGCAGAGCTGCAGGTGGGGGTTTTATGTCCAGCCAATGTCCAGCCCAAGTCACTGCTGTGCAATGTGACCTAAAGTTCATTTTGTGACCAAGTAGCTGGCCCAGAGGATGAGGGAAAGGCTGCAGATGTATCTCCCTGGAGTTCAGGGAAGCCTTTGATGCTGCTTCCCATGACATTCTCCTGAAAAAACTGTCAGCCCAGGGCTTGGGAATGTGCACTCTTGGCTGGGTTTAAAACTGGCTGGATTCCAGGCACAGAGTGGTGGGGAATGGCGCCACATCCAGCTGGTGGCCGGTCACCAATGGTGTCCCCCTGGGATCAGTGCTTGGGTCAGGCCAATATATTTTAAAAAAAAATAAAAAATAACAGAAGCTGAGTTTTCAGGGCGACAATCATAAATAAATATATTGATCTGGATGAGGAGGTCACGACCGCCCTCTGGAATTTCACAGATGATACCAAGCTGAGTGGGATGTTGATCTGCTGGAGGGCAGGAAGGCTCTGCAGAGGGATCTGGACAGGCTGGACCAGTGTTCCAGGGCCAGTGGTCTGAGATTCAATACCAGTGGGGTGTCTAAGTACAAGGCAGACTCTTTAACATCTCTCATGTACAGTTGTAGCCCCTCTCTATGGCTACAGATTCAAAGTTATCCCATGCCTTCTCCAGCTGATTTATTTCATGGATATATGATTTATTTTATAATTTTAAGGATGTTCCCACCTTGCATTGGGAGATCCTTTGGCAAAGGCAGCAGAAAAAGCACTGTACAAAGAGGCCCCAGAGACACTCTGAGGTGGGCTTTCCAAGCTACAGCCACGTGAGGAGATCTGGTAAAAAACAAGGAAGAAAACATGGAGAGTAAATCTGGGAGAGCCCTGGGTGGGAGAACAGGATTTAAGGAGCTGTGAAGTCAGGACAGCAATGGGGGGAGGATTAAAAGGGGAGGGAGATTGGCCAAGAGCCCCACATTCCTCTCTTCCACCTTAAATCCTATTGGAGCTGCCGAGGATGTGAAGATCCAGAGGCTGAAACAACAGGGAATCATTTCCCTGGTGGGGATGCATCACCTGGAGGATCCACAGCCATAGGACAAGGGTCAAAATCCCATATGGGATGAAGTCAAAGGGACGTCAGGAGATAATGACACCAATCTGCTGTTGTGAAAGACAAAAGTGCGTAAATCCTCGGGATGCAAGGCTAATTGTAAGGCAGCTGCTAATTGTAGGAAGCTGGGAAGGGGTTTTTCCCCGGAGGAAATAAAGAATGAGCCACCTTGTTTATAGGAATCCAATCTGGTTATTGGTGAAGGGAGGATATGGGACAAGTGGAGTGATTTATTCTGGCTTTTCCAAACCTCCTGAGTCACATCCCTGAAAGGGGGCTCATCCACCTGTAGGTCTTACAGTCAGGCTGTTTTCTGCATGGGTGACCAACTCCATGAAGTCTCCAGTCCAGGGAATCCTCTCCTTGTCCCTGACACATGGGACACGCCCAGTGCCCACTTTCTGAAACAATTCCTGGGCGTGACCACATCCACATCCCATTCCCAACAAGAAATTTGGCTACAGTGGTCTTTTCTGGAGACTGGGAATTTAAGTGGCTAAGGCCTGGTGGCTCCAGAGCCATGGGAGTCCTCAGGGATGTTGGGTGAAAGAGCCTCTTCCAGCTTCTGTCAAACACATTCATAAAATCATGGAATGGTTTGGGTTGGAAAGGACCTTGAAGATCATCTTGTTCCACTGCCCTGCCATGGGCAGAGATACCTTCCACTAGACCAGGTGGCTCAGATCCCCATCCAACCTGGCTTGAATGCTTCCAGGGATGGGAATTTTGGGAATGGAGGCTGTTCAGCTCCAGTTTAACATGTTGGTCCCATGGCAATGCTGTCTAATTCCTCGAGCATGTAATTGAGGAATTTCTTCCCAGAGCCACGAGGTGGCTTTCTCAAGCTCTGGTGGTTGAGAACCAATGCCTAAACACACTCAGAGAATCAAGGGATGATTTCTTCTCCCAGTTTCTGCTCTGGAGGAGTCCAGGATTGACCACTGAGTTGTTCTCATCTGGATTTACCTAGAGATAAATCCTCTCTGTGGACATATCTGGAAGTCACACAGGTAGGAAGGCACGGACCAGCTCTCCAATAAGGAGAGACAGAGAGGGCTGGGGTTACTCAGCCTGAAGAAGGCTCTGGTGAGAGCTTTCAGTGGCTAAAGGGGCTCCAGGAGAACTGGAGAGGGACTTTGGAAAAGGCATGGAGGGATAGCACACAAGGAATGGCTTCCCACTGCCAGAGGGCAGGGATAGCTCAGATTTTGGGAAGGAATTGTTCCCTGGGAGGGTGGTGAGGCCCTGACATAGGTTTTCCCAGGGAAGCTGTGGCTGGCCCTGGATCCCTGGAATTGTCCAAGGCCAGGTTGGATTGGGTTTGGAGCAGCCTGGTCAAGAGGGGGGTTCCAGCCCAAGGTATTCTGGGATTCTGTGATTTGGTGATGAGAGTTTAGAGAAGGTGCACTTGGGAGAGGACAAGACTGGACAGACACAGTAAAGAACTGAGCAGGAACCCCCTGTGGGACTGGTGGCACCTGGCACAGCACTTGGAATAGCCCCAAACCTCACTCTCCATCCAGGTCACCGACAGAGCAGCCTCAAAAACAACCCTGTGAATTCTGGGACGGGCAAGGAGGTGGTGAACTGGGGCAGATAAATGACTCAGACGTGGATCAGAACCTGGGCTGGGCCAGGGCAGGACCAGGAAGAGGATGGGATGTTTTCCCACGGGCTGGGACTGCACGTTGGCAGAAAGGTTGGTTCCCCCTCCTGCTTTAAACCCTTCACAAATTTCAACAGGACTGCGGGTCAGGTCACTCTGCTCTGCCCTGCACCCTCTGTCACTAAAGTGCTCTGTGGGCGCAGAAATCTGTGATAATTTACATTTTAGGTGCTGATAAAACATCCTGAGAGCTGCTGCAGGACTCACAAGCATTCAGTATTCATCTGAAAATCAAGGCTGGGTGTATTTTGCCCAAGGAAGTTGCTTCTTGAACACTTTTATCAGTTCTTCTGTCCTCTCCACACTTCTCAAGAGGCCTAAAATCGAGGACAGGGTATTTAAAAAACTCAGGTGTCCCAGGCCAGGTTTGATGGGGCTTGGAGCAATCTCATCTAGTGGAAGTTGTCCTTGCCTACAAGATGATCTTGAAGGTTACCTCCAAATCAAAACATTCCACCGTTCTACGGCTTCATGATTCTCTTTACCCCTGGTACAATTAACCATTATTCATCATCCCTGTGGATAAGGATTGGGCCATCCAGTATTTCCTACAGCCCATTAAAATTTACATCCAGTGCCTTTACTAGCCTGGAAACTGTCACCAAGTTCCTCTGAAATCAACCCAGTTTTCAGCAGCTAATTAAGAACTGGATTTAAACCACTGGGGAAAGTCTCTGGGGCAGAGAGGCTGGGTGAGCTGGACTTGGGACCAACTGCTCCTTGCTGTGCTCCACGTTTCCTTCATGGCCTGGGGCAAGCTCCACAGCATTTCCATTCCTCTGCCTTGTACAGATGTTATCAGGCCCAATACATGGAGAGATGCTCAGATAGCGACTTTAACGGGCCAGGGGAGAGATTGAGGCTAAAAATGATCTCACAGAGTCAGCTGGGGAAGGCTCGCCCGTTCCCAGCTCACCCTGCCCAGCCACATTCCTGCTCTGAATCATGCACATGTTGCTGTGCACTGAAGGTGTTTTTGAGGACAAATAGAGCTGAGAGAGACCAGTTAGCTCTCTATCTCTTATAAAACTGATGCCTTTTTGGGGCTACCTAAAAACAGAGGCCAGACAAAATTAAAAGTATAAAGAGCAGTTTTATTTATTGAAGGGCCTTCAGGTACATTTTGGGCAGATGAAGCCCACCCAAAAAAACAGACAACAGGTCCATTTTCATACTTTAATAAGTTAGATCCATTTGCATATTGGGGGTTAATCTTCCAATTACAATATCAGGTATTGAAGTAATTTACCTCAAGTTTGCTCCCCTCACAACTCACTTTTGTATACATTTCTCAGAGCCTGAGACAGTGAGGGGTCCCTGATTCCCAGGCCTAGAGGGGAATTGTTTTGCCAGAGCAAAATGGGAAGACAGTAGCTAACACTGTATATGGATTTTAGAGTTATACACTAAAGAATTACTGGATTACAAATATAAAAACAATATAAAAGCTTAAATCCTAAAGCATCATTACCGCTAGAACCAATCCAAATTCCTGCCCTTTGCAGAACTTCCCTCAATGAATTGTAGCTGCCCCTCATGCAGGACGAGTTCATCCCATGGCATCTTGACAAATCCCACTTCCATCCTGCCACTTGACAGCTCTGTGTGCCAGAGATCCCTTGATCCCTCATTTCTGACCTTATCCTGAGCTCTCCTAACGCCTTTCCAAACTCCTCCTCAGGACTCCTTGCAAAGCAGGTGCTGCTCTGACTCCTCTGATGATGCTCTTGATGCTCAGATTCTCTTGCAACCCCAACCTCCTCCCTCTACGGCTTCTCTGATTTCTCATCCTCATTTTATGGAGACATTGCCTTAAAAGCCATCAACTCAATGAAAAAGCTCTTGTAATGTGCCTTTCCCAGAATTTTTTACACCAGACAAGTTCATCCCTATCACTGGAATAACCTCTATGCCTGGAATACTGAAATTTAAAGGCACCTGCTCACCTCTGCCAGTGGTTCTCCACATTGATCACTCAAAGACACCATGAGCCAACCCTGGGACATTTCTCAGCTCTGCTGGTGGCCCTCCCTGGCTGGGGCAGTGTCACCACCTCCCCTGAAACAGAGGTGACAAGCATGGGTCTGAGTCAGAAAAGGCAAAAACATTTCCCTGCTTCCTCTCTGCTTATTTTCATTCCGATTCAATCTGGCCTTGAGGGAATCCATGGAATGAGGGCTTCACCCAGGGCAGGGAAGTGAAAGTGGAGTGATGGATTTGTTCTCCTCAGGGGTCACCACACACTGAGGTATTTGCAGGGACAAACCCGGGTGGTGCCAAATGAGTTGTGAAGTCTGCCTTTTGGATTTACATTTGGCAGCAGCCTTTGAACTCGCAAAAAATAACAGATTCATCTTCTCTCACAGACAAATTCAAGAAAAAATGTCATCTCTGTCTGTAACCTCCACTATTTCTTTAATGAAGAGGGAGGTAATCATCCTGCTTGAAATACTATTTTTGGACACCTTTTCAAATGCCATAATTAAAAAGAGAGGAAGGTGTGGCCAAGATTTCAAATCATTAATTGAGAGGTGATAATTTGAACACACCTGACCTATTTAGAAAAATGAAGGCAGACTTGCCATCAGAATTTGACTATTGAAATAAGATGTGAATATTTAAAATAAAACAATTAGGAAAACAACCCTTTCCACTCTTGCTCTTGCAGGGAGGAGGCAGGGAATGGTAATTCCTTGTCGTGAACAAGGTGATCATGTTCAGTCATTGCCTTTGGACTGGCTCCAACTGCCTTGCAGTAAAATGACAGAGCATTTAGAAACATTCTCACACCCATGGACTATCAAAGACAGCTGTTTCCCTGCCCTTCATAATCCCAGCCAATTAATTTATCTTCTTTGATGTTTTCGCAGCAGACGTTCTGTTATCAGGTGCTCTTCAAGTGCGGCAGCTCTGCCCTGCTTCTCCTCATCCTTCTGATGGGGAAAGGAAATATTTGCCTTTACCAAGGAGATCTGTGGATTCACAGCCTTCACAGCAAGCAGGGATTCACTGCCAGCATGTCCCTGTCAGAAATTCTTGCAGGGTTTTCATCAGTATCCATAAGAATCGAGAAATCCCTGACACTTGGATTACCAGAAAAAAATTCATATCTATTCACTCCCTGGGTATCCCCCAAATTTATTGTCTCATTGTGGTTTTTTGGGGTTTTTTTACAATATTGTACAAGTTCTGAGGCCCATTTTGGGGCAAATCAAGCCCAGGACATCCTGTAACACATTGCATTCCCTGGAAGGATCCTGCTTAACAAGCACCAGAGGTGGGATACACCCACACACCCCCCAGAAATGCAGGGTGAATAAAGGGTGAGAAAAATATTTCCTTCAAAATCATGTAACCCAAAATACAAACAACTTTACTACTTTTCTGGCCTTCTAGGATTGGGATCAGCAAAGCCCAGGCCCAGAGGTCACAGTTGACAGTGGACACCTCTGGGCACTGGAGGTTCCTCATCCCTACTGTCACCAGCATGGGTTGAGCTCAAGGATCTCCCAATTTCTGGGGGTGGCAGAGGAGTTAAAACAACCCAAAGATCATTTCCAGAGGCAGTTTGGATGCAATCAGTGGGTTTTGGCAGGAAAAAGAATCACAGACCATTCTTTTAGTCAGCTTCAGTGCCAGAGACTCGTCCTCAGCATTTCTGTCCCTGCCCATGGCAGGGAGTTGGTTGAGAGGATCTTTAACAACACTTCCAAAATTAACTATTTCCATTATTCCTTGGTCTTTAATATTTTAGATGCTCTGCAACATCAGTTTCAAACAACAAATTCTGTTTATTGCAGATGAGTTGCATAGCAAAAGGCTGAAGGTGTTTGAAGAGACTGGAGGGTTTTGTGTAAAAGTGTGACATTGAGCTGTGGGATTGCTCAGGTAGGAGAAATCTGAGTAATCTGAAGGAAACTCCTCTTCCAAATGGATTCAAGAGTTCCTAGACTGAACCATTCCCTCCCAACCTGGATCTGTCCAAACCCTTTTCAAAGTGTTTTCAACCAGTTGCTATCTCAACCCAGGTCAAGGTCTACAAAAATGGTCATGGCTGTTGCTGGCCCATGGAAAATCCTCACATCTGGGGCTGCACATCCGTATTCTCCATGCTCAGCAGGAATTCTTAATATCCAGGCTGAAAATGTTTGTTTTCCTCCAAAGTTTTGTGACTGTTCTAGGGAAATGTCTCATTCCCAGAGACCTTTTTGTGAAGTGGAAAAGAAATGGAAATGAAGTCTGGGATGGGCATTTATTCCCCAGCTGTGAAAGAGAACTAAATTAATGATTAATGGGATGAAATTTAAATGACAGATTCTGCACCAAAGATGGAGCAATGCCAGGCACAAGATAAACTGGGAGAGGAGGGACTGGAAACCAGTTCTGCAGAAGGAATCTGACAGGAGTTCCATAGGAGTCACCAGTGTGTCCTGGCAGCCAAGAGGACAAACCACATCCTGGGCTGTGTCCAGGGAGATTATCCCGCTGTGTCCAGCACTGCTGTGCCTTCCCCTAAAACATTCTGTGCAATTCTGGGCCCCACAAATCAGGAATGATGGGAATGTCCTGGAATGTGTCCTGGAATGAGGGCAACAGAGCTGGAGAAGGGCTGGAAGGAACACCCTTGAGTGCTCTGGGCTTGCCCAGTTTGGAGAAGATGAGGGTGAGAGGGAACCTCATTGCAACTCTTTGAGGAGGCAAAGTGGAGACAGACGTGCTGAGCTCTTCTCCCTGGGATCAGGGGACAGGACATGTGGGAAAGGGTCAAAACTGCACCAGGGGAGGCATAGACTGGACATCAGAAAGTATATTTTTACCAAGAGGGTGGTCAAATACTGGAACAGCTTCTTGGAGAGGTGCCTCAGCTCTGTCAGAATTTGGATTTCAGAATATCCTTTAAATTCTGGTAAGCCTTGAATGGGTCAGGGACTTGGACTGGATGGGCATTGTAGGACCGTTCCAACTGAAAATTCTAGTCTAGTCTAGTCTAATTTAATCTATTCTATTCTATTCTATTCTATTCTATTCTATTCTATTCTATTCTATTCTATTCTATTCTATTCTATTCTATTCTAATCTATTCTAATCTATTCTAATCTATTCTAATCTAATCTGATCCAACCTGTTTAGGACAGATGGCTCTTTCCCTGCACAGATTTCACCACACTTTCTGTGAAGAGCCCCAAAACGCCACGGGTGGAGCCCAAGCAGACCAGGAAGCAAAGCCACAGCACCGTGTGGCTACGCCAGGGTAAATGCCCTGCCACCACCACCCCGGTGACTCACCACGAAATAAAAACCAGGGGACAGCTTTGCATCATGGAAATGACGGGGAAACTTCTGTTGGCTGCAGGATTAAGATGTCGACATGAACAAACCCAAATCCTCTGTCTAAAGTAGAACTCACAGCTGCCTCTTTCCAACCGAACAGCAGGATTAGGGGCGGGCAGCATCCTGAGGACATCCAGGGATGGAGGAGGCAAGGAGACAATGCAGACTCTTGGTGAAGGTGGTTGGTGAAGGGTGGATGTGCTGCTCTGCCCCACATGACGGGGTTGCCTCTCCAAGGGGAGCCCAAGAGGAGAAGGGTCTGATCCACTTCATCAATATCAGGTTCAGAATCGTGGAATGGTTTGGGGTGGAAAGGGGCTGAAAGATCACCCAGTTCCAGCTCCCTGCCATGGGCAGGGACAACTTCCACTATCCCAGGTTGCTCCAAGTCCTGTCCAACCTGGCCTTGGACACTTCCAGGGGTCCAGGGGTAGCCACAGCTTCTTTGGGAAACCTCTGCCAGGACCTCAGCACCCTCCCAGGGAAGAATTTCTTCCCAATATCCCACCTAACCCTGCCTTCTGGCAGTGGAAAGCCACTTCCTGTGTCCTGTCCCTCCATCCCTTGTCCAAAGTCCCTCTCCAGCTTTTTTGGAGCTCCTTCGAGTACTGGGAGGAGATCTCAGGGCACTAAAGAGCTTCTCTTCTACAGACTCTACAATCCCAGCCCTCTGAGCCTTTCAATATATTTAATAGTACACCAAGATAACAGTTCCCACACATCACAACCAAGTGAATATTCCACTAATGTCACCCTTATTTTCCTTGTCACCTTCCTCCAACCCCATCCAGGCCATGAGATTTGGGAGTGCTTTCAGCAGAAACAGGGTGTAAACTTTAGTCTCACCTCACTCACTCCTGGAATAACTTTCAAACCTGATCAGTTACACCCCCCCAACCCAGTGGAAATGTTACCTGGGCACTTCTTCCTCCATCATCCACTCCAAATCTTGGAGTTATCCAAATATGAATCACCAGGGCCCTGGCACTGCCAAAGCAGTGGAGTGTGGAAGAGCTGGATTCAAGTGTACACAGAGCTGAGCACTGTCCATAAACCCTTTATTTTAGCTATGGGGGGTATTTGCAAACCTGGAACCCCAAATGAGGCATGGCCCAACATCCTTGGATGACAGGACAGCTATCCAGGATGGACAGATGGGCACTGCAGGCTGACAAGACTAAAGGTTTTCCTGGAATGTTGATGCTGGGGAGGTCATAAAGCCTTTCCACTCTTGAGTCTGACAAAAACATTCCTTCAGTCCAAACCAGCCTTTACTTCTGTTCTCCATCCCAGTTTTCCAGTCATGAACATGGATCAGTTCTCCAGCCTTGAGAGCTCCCAGGCTGGCACTAAACCTGGAACATTTACATGGAGAAGTGAAGGATTATTTTATTCTTATTTTTCTTACCTCGGGGAATTCTTCCCTGCTGTTGAGTGTGCCCATATTCAGGAATCCTTTCTCCTTCTGCTAAGAAATCCCATCTCTTTTAGAATCATGGAAAGGTTTAGGGTTTAAGGGGCCTTCAAGGCCATTTAGTTCCAATCCCATGCCGTGGGCAGGGACACCTTCCACTATCCCAGGTTGTTCCAAGCCCTGTCCAACCTGGTCTGGAACACTTCTAAGGATGGGGGAGCCACAGCTTCTCTGGGCAATTTAATCCAGAGTTTCACCTCTCTCCCAGGGAAGTATTTCTTCCCAAATTCCAGTGTAAGTCTTCTTTTAGTTTAAAACCATTTCCCCTTTGTCCTATCAGCATCTGCCACTCTCCCTCTTTATTAAATCTTCTCTTTTTAGCTTTGTGTTCCTTCCATTCTCGACTCCCCGTGATCCTTTGGATGGGAATTCAGGTCCCTCAGCCACAGGTGGGGAAATGCACCCGGTGCTGCGAGCGGTGCCTTGCACGACGTCCCTGCACTGTCCCTGCTGACACAGCCCCAGCCACAACACCTTTCCCTCAGGATCAGAGATTCTGCCCGGGATCATCCAGGAATTCCCGCGTCTTTCATCTCCCAAACATTTCCAGGCGACGTCCTCGTTTACAGCTCGCACGACTGACTTACCGTGGTGGATGATCCTATTTAATCCGTGACTTGCATCCAAGCCACCTGGTTGTTCAGGATATCCTGATCCTTCCCGGAACGGCTGAGGCTTCCCCAGTTTGTTCCACCAGTAAATCCCATCCTATTTGGCATCTTTCAAGGTCTTAACGGGAAAAATTAAGCAAGAGCACCCCAAAAGTGAAGAATGGTGCTGATGGATTTCCCCAGGCTCATATCTCACTCCCAACACTTTAAATATTTCTAGCTCTTCCACTTCCAAGATTTAAAAAATTCTCACCCATTTTATATCAATTTAATTTCTATCCATGCCATCCTAATAAATATTCCCACGTTACTCTGTGTTATTACTTTGCTAAACTCATGATAATCTGACTTTAACATGAAAACAACAAATACAACATTGGATTTTAAGTATTTTCCTGGGTTTTTTATTATTTTTTTTCCTTTAAACCTTATTTTTCACTCCTGCCATTCTATTGAGGCCAGACAGAGGCAGTTACCCCTCATCTTTTTAATTTAGGTGCTAATTTCTGACCTCATGATTCTTCCTTGACCAATTTATAAATATTTGGGAGTGGATCTGGACCTGTTGATCTGTATTTCAGTTCTCCAAGAGTTATGGGATGGAAAACATCCTGTCCTGCTTTGTCCTAGCTTAAATACATTGAATTTTTTTTGTTCCACCTCAGCTGTGGTTGTTTCTTTTTCTGGACATCTTTTTCTATGCTGTCTTTATCCCCAAAATCAAAAGCATTTTATATATTGAATAAACAAGTGGTTAATTTAATATTCAGTTTTCATCTATCACTACTTTATTTTGCCTCTCAATTTAATGGCTAAATAATTTTACATATTAATTAAATAACTTTAAATAATTCACTTTAAATAAGTGAATAAGTAACATTCAATGTCTTTTTTGAAATCTAAGTAATTTTGATTATTGCAAGTTTTTACTTTATATATTTCTTAACCTGCCCCGTGTTGTTTTGTCTGCTGCTCCATTTTTCATCCATTCCTTTAGGCTTCCCTCTCATTCCTGGAATAATCTTTGAAATTATTCACCCACGTCAGGCCACAGTTACTCTTCTAGATTTTTTTTTCTCCACTTTTCTTCATTTTTATGGAAAAAAAAAAAAAAAGAGGTTTCTGAATCTTTGATTTTAGTGAACCACAAGTTCACACTTTGCATCCATGTCCTTGAACCTCCAGAACACTTTTCCTTTTTCTGGATATCAACAAATATACATGGATATCAACATATTTATCTATATATCAACCATATATCAACATTCTTCTGCTTATCTAAAACCAAATCATCCCAAAACCCAGCTGGATGAGGGGACAATATTATTCCAAGTGTGTTACGCTCCTGATCCCAGAAATCAGGGTGTGCCACCTCAAAAACATCTCAGCAGGGAGGGAAGGGATGGGCGAGGAAGGAGAGACACGATTGGTCTGTGGTGTAGGAGGGTAAAAGGAGCTGAAGTCATATTAAATCAAAATTAATTGGCAAAGCCAAACTGCTCTGGGGTTATGTAGGATACCGAGAAGTAGGACAACAAATGGAGAGAGCGTTGGATGTGGTCACTGAAGCTGGACACGTGGATGGATGAGGAAGGAGATTGGTTCTGCTGGGATCGATTGGCAAAATTCAAGGAAAGTCCAGATTTGGAAGGGACCTGCAAGGATCACCGAGTCCATCTCCTGGCCCTGCACAGGACTCTCCAAGGGTCCCAGGGTGTGCCTGAGAGTTGTTCTGCCAGGGAAAGGCAGACCCGAGCCTCCTCTGTGTCCTGAGCTGTGTCCCCGCAGCTGTGGGCAGTAGGTGAGGGGGGGATTCTGCTCACTCTGGTGAGATCCTGCTCAGAGCACTGCATCCAGCTCTGGAGTCCAACTGCAGAAGGATGTGGAGATGCTGGAGCAAGTCCAGAGGAGGCCACAGAGATGCTGGATCCAAGGATCATTCCATGCTTGGATCATTCCATGATCCAAGGGCTGGAGCCCCTCTGCTCTGGAGCCAGGACAGGAGTGCTGGGCTCCAGGGAGAGCTCAGAGCCCTTTCCAGTGCCTGACAGGGCACCAGGGGAGTTGGAGAGGGACTTTGGAAAAGGGAATGGAGTGACAGGACACAGGGAATAGCTTCCCACTGCCAGGGGGCAAGGTTAGATGGGATATTGGGAAGAAATTCTTCCTTGCGAGGGTGCTGAGGCCCTGGAATGGAATTCCCGAAGATGTGGCTGCCCCTGGATCCCTGGAAGTGTCCGAGGCCAGGCTGGATAGGGCTTGGAGCAACATGGGATAGTGAAAAGTATCCCCACCCATGGAAGGGGTTGGAACAAGAAGGTTTTTAAGGTCCCTTCTAAAATAAGCCACACCACGGTTCCATGACAAAACACACGCATTTACTAAGAAGAGGCCTCCAGGTGACCTCACCTCCACCCTTGCAGGCTTCCTTCTAAAGCCGGTGAAGGAAAGCAGGTAATCCCCAGTGCCATGCACTTTTTGATGAAGCTTTTGTCTGATGAGATTTGGAGCTGTCTGCCCAACTGGAAAAAGAAACAGCTCCGATGAGTCACCCAGGAGCCTCCTACGGTAGAGAAGAAAGGCTGTACTTAGGCCAGGTGGCTCCCACTCAGGATTTTTTGTCCTGCTTCAATCTGTCTGTGACTCTGCAAATTTCCAAAGGTTATTTCTGCTGCATTTTCTGCTAATTGGTGCTCCCACCAACCCGATGCCTTGACCATACAGACCCCGACGACGGGAATTGTCTTCCTTGTCACGCCATTCCCATTACTGTGCTGGATCCCCATGGCAACACCCAGCACAGGATAATTTTATTACTTAGCAGGGGTTACTTATTTAGATTGACTCACCCAGGTCTGTATCTGGTGACAGACTTTGCTGCCAGCCTGCCAGTCAAAGGCACTGCTGATGATGCTGAGGGCTGACAAAGTGATGTCAGGCACTTCTCAGTCACTTCTCAGACTCGGGGACGGTCGCTGGGTTTGACAAGTGACAAGTTCACAGCCAGGACTCTGTTTCCTTTCTATGCACAACCAAAGTTGATAAAGAGGGAGAATCTTCCTGATAAAGGGAAGGAAGTAGCTCTGTAACAGGGCAGTCTCTGCACGTTGCCCTTGTACCGCAGAAGGTTGATAAGATATCGACAGTCCCATCAGCTGATTAAAGTGTGGAGAAAGATATTGGAGACTCCCAGCCAACAGCAGCTCCCAGGAATATTCCCAGCATCCTTCAGCCTTGGCTTTTTTAGTGTTCAAGCATCAGAAAAGGGAAATGGTGGAGTCACCATGCCTGGAAGTGTTCAAAAAACCACGCGATCTGGCAGTTGAGGACTTGGCTTAATGGTGAACATGGTGGTGGCTGGATTTGGTGATCTCAGAGGTCTTTTCCAAACTTTAACAATCCCATTATTCCAAATCATCCAAATTTCGTGTGGAAAATCACATGGCCAAAAGCTCCCTACATGTGGATTTATGGGTCACATGGGCTTTCATGTAGGGTTGGCAGCAACTGTCTGTGGGATGGAAAAGGGAATCACACCGGAATGAGGGACACAAGAGGTTTGCACCTGAGGACACATCCAGATTGTGACATTGCTGGTCT
The DNA here is from genome assembly GCF_001522545.3 of Parus major. Taxonomy (NCBI): domain Eukaryota; kingdom Metazoa; phylum Chordata; class Aves; order Passeriformes; family Paridae; genus Parus; species Parus major. Next base: position 149,256,690 of record NC_031769.1, read on the forward strand.
TTAAAAGGGATCAGGATCCATTCTCTGATCCTGATCACAACTGTCACAGCTCGTGCCTGAATTTCTCATCCTTCCCACCAGAATGACCTTTCTGGAAACATCCTTGGCCCTCAGAGTGTGCCTGGGCATTCCCTGGAACAAATCCAGTGGGTTCAGGACATAACACACTCAGGGACCACTTTACACTAGCTAGACATCTCTCAAGTCCACGGTAGGACAGCTTAAAGGAAGCCTGAAATGCCTGAATTGTGGATATTCATCCCTCTGGGATCCAATCCAGAATCACATCTCGGATATTTTTGCTGATTTCTGAAAATGCTTGAGGGACCTACATTCCCAGGGTGGACCAAACACAGGCGATGCCTGAAGGAATAGTCCTCAGTCCTCTGGGTGGAAGAAGAGGAACCTGACCAAGCTGGTCTAGTGGAAGATGTCCCTACCCATGGCTGGGAGGTTGGATGAGATGAGATTTAGGGTCCCTTCCAACCCAAACCATTCCATGATTCAATGATTCCAACCTTCACATGACCATATCCCTGGACTCCCCTTTTTTTTCCTCTCAGAGCCCTGAACACTAATCTTTTTGTACAAATCCAGCAAGTCTGGAATCTTTCCTCCCATCCTTTTTAGCCTCTGGATTAGTGAGCTTTAGCCAGAATTTGGGAGATGCGAGTACAGTTCCCTTCTTGGCTTGGAGAGGTTCAACTTCTCACCTCACATCTTCAGACAGGGGGAGGCAAAGCAGCAAAGTGAAACCCAGACACAGAAAATAAGAGGTAGGAGCTCTCTAGAGACTGAACTAGAGCTGTGAATCTGGATTTTTTTTGGATACTCCCCATGGAGGAGAAACATTAAAACCAAAGAGCCCCTGGAAGACAGACCTAAGAGCTCCTTGGAGAAGGTTGCTCATATTTTCACCCTTTTCCAGCCCAACGAAACCTGAATTCCTTCTTGCTCGGTGGCAGAGTTTCATCAGGAGGGTGGAGACCAACTCCACCCCAACAAGCCCAAAGCCTTGTTTGTTGACACACACCCATGAGAGGTGGAACTTCCATCGGATCGTCAAACATCGCCGCAGCCATGGGCAGAGAGGTTCCCCGCTACTGAGTCACACGTGAAGATGGTGGAGCATCCAAAAAGTCCCCTGGCAAAAATTCTACCCCTCTGGAATCACAGGAGCTGAGCTCCAGGTGACTCAGTGATCAACAGTATCTGGGTTTTCCTGCAAACCAGTTGTCACCAGGATGCTCGGGAATCTGAAAGATGGAAAATGGAGGAGACTCCATCCTGCAAATCAGCTCTCAGGAAAGACGTTGATGTCATGTAGATTGATGCCGTGGTTACCGTGACATGACCACGGTGTCAGATTGGCTTGGTTGGTGTTTGTAACACGGCAGATGGATCCATTCTGTTTATTCCTGGAATTGCAGAGGAGAAGGCTCTGGGCTGACCTTACTGTGAGCTCTCAGTAGCTGAAGTAGGGCTCCAGGAGAGCTGGAGAGGGATTTTGGACAAGGGCATGGAGTTTCAGGACCAGGGAAAATGGCTTCAAACTGAGAGAGAGTGGGTTTTATGGGATATTGGGAAGAAACTCTTCCCTGGGAGGGTGGCACAGGTTGCCCAGAGAAGTTGTGGCTGCCCCAGCCCTGGAAGCGTCCAAGACCAGATTGGAGAGGGATTGGAGCAAACTGAGATAGTGGAAGGTGTCCCTGACCACTGCAGGGGATTGAAACTGGGTGATCTTGAAGGTCACTTCCAACCCAAAACATTGTGGGATTCAATGGAATGGCTCAAGAAAATGTCCATATCTGTGCTGAAAAATGTAGGAGAGAAGGTGGTGAAACAGAGGGAGTTCAGAGAAGGACAATCAGAAGGATTAAAGCTTTGGGAACAGACTTTCCAGAGAAGGAGTCAGAGAGCCCAACAAAGTCTATCCAAAGGATATCCCAGAAAAAATATATTTCTACAGAGAAGAGGAAAATTGAAGCAGTGAGAAATTAAATTTAGCAGAGAGATGCAACAAGAGCCACTGGCTGTAGGGACTCCATAAATCAGAGTAGAAATATTTTACACAGGAGTAATTTCACATGTGGCTGATAATCAGCAACTGGAACAGCTGAGCAAAGCTTGGTGTTCACTCCCTGCCACAGAACAGCTCATAAAAACGTGGGGCTTTATCATTCAAAAACGAATTTACTGTAAGGGAAGTCAGAGCAGGTGAAGCACTTCACCTTCTTACCTGTAAACACTGAATTTCTGCCATCCGCCTTTCCTGGCATTTGTGATAAGCAGAGAGATATTATATCTTCCTGTCTCCCATTATAAATTAGATCAGTCTCCCAGGGACAGGCTGGGAGAAGGTTTGGATTGATCCCACTGAGAACTCCTGAAGGCTTTTGGCACACAAACTTTTCTCCCTTACACACCACGCCTTGTTGATATTCTCAGCTCTCCAGACCCAAAGTGACATTTCAACCAAAGTCCCTTCTGCCTCCTGTCAGTCAGTGCTCAAAATCTTTCCCAGGGCTTATTCCACCCCTGACAGAGACAGAAGGGAATTTTTAGGGCCTCCTGAGTCCTACAAGCTGTCTAAGCCTTGCCTAACTGCTCTGTCAAACCACAGCTTCCACATATTTATCAGGTTTAAAGCACATCAGGTTTCTCCCCTACCTTTGCTTACAGAAATAATCCCGATTTTTTTAGTGTTTAAGATCCAACCTCAATTTCCAGCCTCATTTAACTTAGGTTTGTCTTAACTCTGCCAAGATAAAATATAAATGTTTTCCAGCATCATCTTTTGCTGTGAATCTTTTCCCATTCTCCTCATTATTGTTTTGGTTTTTTTTTTTTTTTCCATTAGATTCTCCTTTTTTTCATGGCAGTGGCAGTGGAATTCCACCTGGGAAGCCAGGAGGGTGTTGCCACTTCCAAAATCAGCCTCCCTTCCACCCCAGCACACACCTGGACATTACCTGTGGTTGTTTGGGTTGGGTTTGAGGTTTATTTCCAGGGCTCCATCTCTGTGTAGGCTCCTGACTATCTTTAGATCAAGGAATACCTTGAAGGTAACAGACCTTAAAGGTCTTTCCTTGCCTCCACAATTTTACTGGAACACTCCCAAGTTTTCTGGCACTGCTGCACACTCAGCCCCTCTGCAGGAGCTCTGGTGTTTTGCCAGTGCTCTGCCTTATGGAAAGATCTCCAACCTTTCCAACCCTTTAAGACAGAGTTAAGACAGTGGTTAAGTATTTCTACCCCTATTCCTTCAGCCAAACAGATTTATCCCAAAAATTTCCCGGTATGGAATGCCTTTCAGGTACTGGAGGATGTCTCCATGGACATTTCCACTGCACAAAGCAGCTTTACTGTGCCAACCCCACTGTGCTTTCCCATTTGAGGCACAACCCTCTGGAATGCTGAAAGCACTGGATCTTTTCCAGTTTCACAGCTGTTAATTAGGATATTGCTCAAATGTGCCTTGAGCTGCCCAGTTCCGAGCAAGGATCTGGATGTCACCATGTCTGGTGGCTTTCACCCAGTGGATTTTTTCCTATCTCCCCAGAAAGTTATGTTTTATCCAGGATCTTTTAGTCCCTGTACTCGGAGAGCGCAGGAAGATAAAATAAAGAACATTTTCGCTCTCATAGAGAAGGATTAGGGTGTAGGTCTTTCTCTCCCGTTCCCACAGCTCTGTCAGCTTTGTGTCATCCGTGGCTGTGGAAATTTTCATTAGCAATGCTTCTCAGGTTACTGGGAGCCATCCTCCATCTGGGAAGGAGGAGAGGCTGCCGGGACTGGCAGCAATATTCCCACATGTGTTGTCGTAACAAGTCTGTGACAGGCAAAGCACCTCATTAAAGCACCTTCACTCACCCCATCTCCATCCCTAAAATCTCCAAGTGCTACAGTGATTCACAAACTTTGCCACTTTGGCTTATTCAGCTGTTTTATGGGAAATTGCACAACACTGGGGTTTTCCAATTTGGATCACAACAAACCCAACCAAAATTCTATCAGCTTTTCCTGTGAAATATAAAATGCCATCAGCTCAATCCAAATGGAGAAGTAAATAATTTCTCCTTAGCTCCAAGCATTTGAAGCTAAGGGATAAGATGCAAAATAAATTATGACATTTGAAAGGATTGCCTTGATGTGAATAAAGTGTAATTTGCTATCAGGAAGGTACTGGAGTGGGAAAATTTATTAATTGCTCCATGTTGGGTTTATTTCCCAGCTTCAGGATAAAATTTGGTAAATAATTGACAGCTTTCCAAAGGAAAGCTGAACGTCCTGCTTTGCCAGCATGACCCAGAACCTGAGACCAAGTGATTTATCCCAATTCCAGACCTGGAACACCATATCCCACTGCCCTCCAAGTCATTCCTGCACCCAGCATCTCAGGTAATAATCAAGGGATCCAGAAACCAGGCTTGGTTTTGAACTGGATCTGGGAAAACAGACATCTTTGGGCAACCCCAGCCCTGCCAGCCCATGGAATCATTTCTCCAAAGCACGTGGAAGCCCAGCCTGCTGCCACTTGCCCTTTGACAGTTGTTGGCCAGTGCAACACGTGTGACACAAGCCAGCTCTGGGCTCGTGGAGCCAGACTGGAAGGAGCAAACAAACCTTGTCACATTTCCCATCCAAGCCCTGGCATGGGGCCACACCTTGCAGTGCCAGCCGTGTTTTTCCTTTTCCATGGGACCAGCCCCAGGACATAAACCTAGGGAAGAGCCAAGGCATGGCAGGAGTCTGCTCGTTGCGGTGATGTCACCTCATCAGAGAACTCGTTCCTCTGCAAATCCCAATCCAGACTGGAGCTGGGCTCTCCCCTGATCACCCCAAGGGAATCCGCCCACAGCATCAACAGCAGGTGGTGGAGGGTGGGAAAATATATAAAGCTCCCTGGGAGCAGCTCTCTGGACCTGTCCTGGCTGCCTGGATCTGCTCTCAGCATGAAGAAACTCCTGGTGGGATTCCTTCTGGGCCTGGCATTCGTGGAGTTGGGTAAGAGCTCCTCATTCCCAAAACTCCAGGGTCTCCTCACCCGGGGGAGGGGAGGGGAGGGAGGGGAAAGACCTGGTAACCCCCAGGTAGGGGAAAAGATGCTTTTTGTGTAGAAGAAGGTCAAAGGAGAGGGTGAAATGGGAAAGGGGAGATGCATTCCTGGTGGGAATAGCTGTGATGCCTGACAGGGAACAATGCACGTCCTCTGGATATTTTATATGTACCTGTCACCCATGGCCAGGGATGGACATGGACAGGGCAGGACCAGCCTGGGCAAGAGCTCTACCTGAGCTGCCACCCTGTCCCTTCAGGAATGGGGTGGGATATGTCCATCCCCAGCTCCTGACATCCCTAAAACCTCCCAGCTGTCTGCTGGAGGTGCTGAAAGCCAGAAGGTGAAACTTCAATATAAATAAGGGGGGGGGGGGGGGGGTATGAGAAATACCTCCAAGGACATTGGAAAGTTTTATTAAACCCCCAGCTCCAGGATTTTCCCTTATTTCAGGCAGAAATGGGAAATTCCCCTGGGTCTATGATGGGTCTGGATCTTGGGCAAGCTGGCAGCAGGGTTTGGCCATCACTGTGTCCTTCCTCTGTGGAGATGAGACCAACTGCAGCTACATCCCTGCCTGGAACAGGCATTCCAGGGATGACACCAGCCCACAGGGGTTTAACCTACGGCCCATGGGCCCCAGAGATCCTCAGGCTGTTTCCATGGGACCCTGGAAGATCCCAAAGGAAAAGCAGCCTGGGCAGGGATCAAACCTCTCCACCTGAAGCCCTGTCTTGGATTTAATGGAATTTCTGAGAAACCACCCAAGGTCTCAAAGAATTTGAACAGAGTTATCAACCCCTTGCTTTATAGTTGAAATCAGGCAGAAATATTTTTTGGGGGATGATCCAGAGGAAGCAGCTGGTCTAGGCACCCCTGTTGTGGCTGAGGGATGTGTCTGTGACTGTTCATATTCCTGAGGCTTGGTATCAAGGAACAGAAGGTCCAGTTGGACAGTGAGGAGCAGGGAATTACTGGCTCAGATCAGGGCACAGAGCTGTCCCTGCTCTCCTGTCCCACTCCTTATGGATTTGGGCTTTCCTCTTCCATGCAACCTTCCCACAAAACCCAGCCAGAGTCAGTGAAAGATGAGGGGGTTGAGGTTTTCCTTCCTTAAACCTGTTCTTGACCGGGATTAATTCCCCCAAGGCACTTCCCAGCTCATCCATGAAAATGTCGAGGTTTGTAAATGGAAACCATCTCACCCCAAGGATTGCAGGGTAGTTTCTCAAGTGCCTGGAGCCAGAACTGCTCCATCCATCCATCCTGTACATCCACAGGCATCCAAATGATTGTTGATAATGTGTTACCTCTGTTAAAATATACAACAACCTCTCGTGGATCATTGGGAAGGGATCTAGTGAGGTCCTGAGCTGCGATAAACAGGGATGGCTCCACCACCCCTGCTTACAGGGAGTTTGGCCACAACCTCATTGAAATACTCTCATGAAAAAAATCCTTTTTATTAGGGCAAAGAGACAAAAAGAAGTTTTGCACTGTGTGGCCTCTACCCCACTGAATTAGCTGAATTTTCCAAAGAAGCTGCTGCGAGGAGTAGATGCCTTAAAATTCCTTCTGAAGTCAGGTGCTCAAACAAATGCCTTCAAAAATATTTATCCTTATCACAAAGCCCCAGAGGTTCCTCTGACGGCAGAACGGGAACAAAAAAACAGCGACGGTGTGAATTTTTACCAATAGATGGCACTGGACGCTTTCAGGTTCTTTCTAGCAGGTGGAAGGAGGGTAGGGTAGAAAATCTCAAACCAGGCTGGATTTTGTCCTCAAGCCACAGCAGCAGGACTTTGGAAAATCCACACTCTCAGTGTCTGCTGGCTGTGGATGGGCAGCAGTGAGGTTTTTGAGAGCTGCTGTGACCAAGATTTGCATATTTAGAGATGTCCCTCCCTCAGGTGGCAGCCAGCAAGGGTTTGTGCATCATCTCTTTTCAAAGCAGCAGTAGCCCCTGATGAGAGTGGTTTTGAGGTCACACTCAGCCCTCAGGAGCTCTGGTACAGCTCTGAAATGTAAATCCTGCTCTCAGTTACTGATTCCTGCAGAATTCCCCTTAAACAAGCAGCAAGGAGCTGTTGCTGTGAGGGGAGGGATGGGGGAACTGCTGGGGAATGCTGCTGTCAGCAGGAGGAGCTGGTTTTTGCAGTCATGGAATAGCCTGCTTTGGAAGGGACCCACAAGGATTATCAATGCCTAACTCCTTGCCCTGAACAGGACATCCCAACAATCCTACCTCGTGCCTGAGAGCGGTGTCCAAGCACTTCCTGAACTCCTCATGCTGTGACCATTCCCTGGGGAGCCTGTTCCACTGCCTGAACACTCTGGGGGAAGAACCTTTCCCTGATATCCAACCTAAACCTCCCTTGACACAGTTTCAGGCCATTCCCTTGGATTCTGTCACTGCTCCAGGGGAAGAGATCAGTGCTGCCCCTCCACTTCCCCTCATGAGGAAGTTGTAGATCCCAAAAAGTGTAGATCTCCCCTCAGCCTCTTCTTCTCCAGGCTGAATTCTTACAGAGGATGCTCAGACCTACCAAAGCTCCTCAAGGAACAAGAGGAGTTTGTTCCCTCTTGTTCTAAATCCCTCTTTTTTGGGCTGCTGAGCCTCCAAATGAGCCTCATGCCCAGGCCCAGCTCCTGCACCACCCTTGTCCCCCAGTGCTGGGATTTGGTCTTCTCCCCCCTGGCATATCCAGACTTTGCCATTGCCTCCAGACATGCTTAACGCAGACACTGCTGCGTTTTGGTCAAAAAAGCTGCAGATTTGGGTCCATCTTCCCTGCTGTGTCACCTCAGAGCCCTTCTGTCCCCTCTGCAGCCCAGTCCCTGCGATGTTACACGTGCAAGGAGCCCACCGACATTTCCAAATGCAACACGGCCGTCGTGTGCTCCCCAAAAGCCACCGTGTGCACCACAACGCTGCACTCCGTGGAGATAGGTGAGTCCCACCGCTCCCCCTGAGGGAAATATGGGAATTCCAGGATGGGTTGGGAGGGAGCTTAAAGGTCATTGTACTCCAAACCCTCACATTCCAGTAGACCAAGTTGCTCCAAACCCCGTCCAACCTGGTCTTGGCCATTTCCAGGAATGGGGCAGCCACAGCTTCTCTGGGCAATCTGTGCCAGGGCCTCATCACCCTCACAGGGAAGAATTCCTTCCCAAAATCCCATCTAACCCCATCCTCTGGCAGTGGAAAGCAATTCCCTGTGTCCTCTCTCTCCATCTGTTGTCCCAAGTCCCTCTCCAGCTCTCCTGGAGCCCCTTCAGGCACTGGAAGGGGCTCTGAGCTCTCCCTGGAGCCTTCCCTTCTCCAGATGAACATTCCCAGCTCTCCCAGCCTGGCTCCAGAGCAGAGGGGCTCCAGCCCTTGGAGCATCTCCGTGGCCTCCTCTGGACCTGTGCCAACAATTCCCTGTCTGTCGTGTCAGGACCTCAGAGCTGGAGGCAGATCTTCAGGTGGGGTCTCACTAGAACAGAGGGGTAGAATCACCTCCCTCAATCCACTGGCCACGCTTCCCTCTCCCTGTCCCAGGCCCAGCTTGGATTATCCTTTCACGGCTCTATAAAAACCCAGATGAAATTATCCCACTTCAAAGAGGGAAGGAGAGAAACCCATCAGATTGGGAGCCTCACGGTGAAGTATCAGGACACACTGCACTTGTTCCCTCTGTGTTGCCTTTCCTACCCCAATATCTCTGTGGACCCTGAATTTATCAATGGTGCAAACATCTACAGGGAATTGTGTCCCTTGTCCATGCTGGAATGATTTTGGAAGGAGCAGGAGGGTGACAGAGAGTCAGCAGAGAGAACTGACAGACCCGTTCCCACAAAAAACAGGCTGGATTAGAGGCATCCATAGATTAGGGATGTCCAACACCTCCTCTGTCAGTGTTTTTCAATCCCATTTTCCTTCACTATTCTTTCCCCCTCTCTCACCTCCTCCTCCTCCTCTCCAATCCACCTCTCCCAGGTTATCCCTTTTTCGGCAACATCACCGTGACCAGAGCCTGTGAGGAGGAATGCCTCCCCGACAACGGGATAGGGTCTTCCAGGCCCAAATCCTGCTGCTACACCGACCTGTGCACGGATGACACCAAGAGCAGCAGCGGGGTGAGGAGCAGCTCCGCAGCGCTGGCTCTGGTGGCCGTGGTGGCTGGCACGGTCCTCCAGTGCTCCCTGTGAGGTCACAAGAGTCCCAGCTCCAGCCGAAAGCCCACCACTCTCCCTGCCAAGCTGCCTCATGAACTCTTAGATGCTTTGGGAATGTCCTTCTTCGCTGACGTGCAGCTTCACCCCATCTTCAACGCTGGATTCAAGCCAAGAGTTTGGACACCTGGACTTAAACCCCACAGATCTCCAGTTTCCAGCTGTTCAAGCAGATGTTCCTCACCTTCAGCTGCTTCTGGTTGTCAGGACCCACAGAGAATGGGTTGGGCTGGAAGGAACCTTCAAGAACATCCAGTTCCCACCCCCTGCCATGGGCAGGGACACTTTTATCCCAGGTTGCTCCAAGCCCCATCCAACCTGGCCTGGAACAATCCCAGGGATGGGGCAGCCACAGCTTCAGCTTCTCTGGGCAATCTGTGCCATGTCCTGATTGAGAAGAGCAGATGGATTTGGGCCCAGTTACTTCCTGCCCATCAGGGTGTGGGTGGCAACTGCAGAGAGCCGGCACTTAACTCCAAGAATAAGCTAAGGAATGAGTTCAGAAGGGCTCAGCTTCCATGTGGGAATGAGATGGATTTCTGGAAAGCTCAGAACACTCCCTGGACTGACAGACATGGGTAGGTCAGAACTGAAATGCAAATTTCCAAGTTTGGCCAGACAAACACGTGCCCCCCACCCCCTCTCAGCTTCTGTCTGAGCTCAGGTTGCTGTTGGAGCTTCCAGACTTCCCTTTCCAGATGTTTTAAAGACTATTCCAAGCAAATTCTTCTCTTATTCTGCCCTGGATATGAAAAATAATTGTTATCCCAGACCCTCAGCTCTGGGAAAAATCACTTAAAATTGCTGGGATCCCAGCTGGGATTTGCTTGCAGCAGATGTGGGATTGATTCTGATGCCCTGTCTGCTGTAAAAGCAGCTGGAGTGGAAGCAGATATGAATGAGCCAGGTGTGCCCAGCTCACAGAGATCCAGGAAATTTGCCATTCCCCCTGTTCCTATTGCCAGAGATCATCCAGATCATCGGGAAGCAAGGATCAAGTGGAGCATGGATACACCCCGTGCACCATCCCTGTGCCTTCCTGGCATCCCTGCGACCTCCTCTGTGGCAAAGTCTGGTTTTCCTCCATTAATTTTTTTTGTTCTTTTTTCCACTCTCCACAAGAAGCCAAAGAATGAGGCTCTTTTTCCTCCCTGCACAGAGGGAATTGTTTCTCAAGGTCTGTCTCAGTACCATTTAGAAGAAAAACTCTGACAATTTTGCATTCCTTGGCAGAGGTCCCTGTGAGCTCAGGAGGATGATGAGCCCTTTTTCCTGGAGGTGAAACCCTCAGAGCTCCGCTAAAACACTGACAACTTCCCTGAGAACCCCCTGGCGATGCTGAGATCTGCAGGGAGCAAATGCCATGGAGAGGATAATAATTGGAAGTTACTCAAATCCCAGTGTTCCACCCTCCCTCGCAGACACTGAGCACCAGCCCCTGCTTCCCACTCGTCTGTTCAGTTTTTCCCTGCTTCAAAACCAGTCAGATGTGTCAGGCCAGGAGCAAAGCTCCATCCCAGCCATCCTCAGATGACATTCCTTTTTTTTTTTTTATCCCAGCTTCCAGCTCTGTCTCCAGCAGCCTTTCCACATTTTCTGCAGAATCCTGGGCTCTGCCTTCCATGTGTGGATGGGGCAGGGTCTGGACACAGAGGGACTGGGAGGGTGAGGGCTCCCTTCTGGGTGAGAATTTCGTAAATAAAGTTGGATTCTCTGTTTTTCAGCCTGCAGCATCTTTCTTTTCTGCTCAATATTCCCCTGGGAAAGGAGCGTGGGGCAGCACAGGGTGCAGGGAGGGGGTTTCTGACTTGTTTTTCAGCTCCCAAACTACCAGGCAAGGGGAAAAGCACACACAGGGATGAGCAAGGCAGTGCAAAAGTCCTCCTTGGAAGAGCCAGATTTAAGGCTATCCCTGCTGGAAAAGGAGGGGGAGAAGGGTAAAATATAGTGGGACAGGAGGCTCTTTTGGGATATGCACTGGGAGAACTGGGGGGGTTTCAGGGATCAAAAGAGAAAACACCTGAGTTCAGCCTCGAGGCCAGCAGGAGGCTGGGAGTGACCATGACCATGTTGTGCTGCAAAGATGCTCCATGAGGGAGGGGACTGTCCCCTGGTGTCACCAGCGCTGGCTGTGAGCATCCTGTCCCTCCCGGCCTCCTGTCACCCAGCACTTACCTGCCAAGGTGACCCACAAATTCCTACTGGAGCCAAAACAGACTCCAAAGCAGATTTTTTATCTTCAGAGCACCTCGAATACATTCCTTGATTAGGAGAGGTGACAAACCCTTCACACAGGGGAACAAAACGGCCTTTTGTGCATTACAATTCACCTGCTCACACCGTGGCAGCCACAAGGCTGAACAGGCATCACTGGGAGCACTTAAAAAAATTAAATTTGCTGTTTCTTTGGTTATTGCTGTTATTTATCCCTCCCTTTGCTCCTTGGGAGTTAAACCCAGTGAACGCCACTGCCCCAGGAAATGCAGGAGATTCAAAGGCCTGGCCGGAATTTTGCGTCACTGGGTCGAGTGGACGCGGGGAGGGAGAAGTTTAAATATAGGCTGGAGAAAATAGAACAGAGGAAAATGTGTCTCCAAAGGGCCAGAAAAAGACCTGCAACCTCTCAGTCCTGCCGGGTGAGGCTTCACAGCCGGCGGAATCCAGCGCTGATGTTGCTCTGCTGAAGGATTTTTTTTGTGTCCCTCCGAGGGCATGATCCTCCCAGCACATACAGAGATTTTATCTCCGGTTTTGAGGGCGTTCCTCAGTGTTTTATGCTTTATCTGGCAAAAAAAAATTACCTTTTCCATCCCTTTCCAGCCCTTCTGCAAGTGTGGGGGAAGGGAAGGGAAGGGAAGGGAAGGGAAGGGAAGGGAAGG